>NC_045739.1:26476860-26476956 GCF_008692095.1 Etheostoma spectabile | reverse complement strand
CTACTCTGTCATAATTAAAACAACTGGAGACTGTGTACAAGCTGATATGTGGGTCTGACTATATTTTTTTAAATCGGAATTGCACCACAGTGTTTT
>NC_045739.1:26476761-26476850 GCF_008692095.1 Etheostoma spectabile | reverse complement strand
TGTCCAGCCTGAAGGCGGCTGGAATCGTCGGGAAACTGTCCGACTTTACCGCAGCTTTTTGTTACCGCCCCCCGCTGCTGCCGCCTGCT
>NC_045739.1:26474996-26476751 GCF_008692095.1 Etheostoma spectabile | reverse complement strand
TTACAGGCGAGGCGCAGTTCATCTCGGACGAGCCTATTTTCTTAAAAGCAGAGCAGGAAACCCAGGGCTCAGTTTACACCTTTCTAGCCACTGGGGGACCATAGGCAGGCTGGGGGAACTCACTGATGTTAAAAAACCTCATGAAGTGAAATTTTCATGCAATGGGACCTTTAATCTTTTCCAGAGGACAAAAAGTTAGTTCCTCTACTTGAGATTTCAACTCACATTCCTCCTCTTCATCATTATCATCAGACAGATCTTTCAGCGGCTCTGCTCTTTGTTAGAACCGTTTTTTTCTTTTGCTGGATCTTTTAGTTGGATCCAGCTCTTCAGACAGATTTTCAGCCAGAACATCATGAACCACATTTGTAACATTTTGACTGCTGCTTGCTTTATTTGCCTTCCCTGTCTGTTCGTGATTTTCTGCTTTGTCAGTTGTCATTAGCATTTCCTTCGTTTTATTTCCACAGTCATTTTGTTCATCTGCAGTTCATTTTTCTCCTTTTCCTGCGTGTCTACCTTTGTCACCTGTGCAGTTTCGGCAGACTCCGGTGCACCTGCCGAGTCTGATTCAGCTGCAGGTGGCGCAACAGGCTTGCAACAAAAGTGTTGTCTCACTTTAGCAGAGGTGTTCATTTCCATACCGGTTTAGTGGCTTGGCAGTTAACTTTGTAGTATGGATTTGATTTAGGGGGTGCGTTTGGCGACGGCAATGTTATTAGTGTTGTAAGTTAGTGGTAGACTTAACTAACCCAACCCAGGGTGAGTGTAATGAAAACTGCAGTGTCAGTCTGGTTCAGCTCTGAGATTTTCTTGCACAACGCTCTGAAGGAATAATCTGTTTAGAAGTGGTGAATGTAGGCTACAGCTCACAGCAACTTAATACTATATAGTAGGGATGAGCCGGATACCGGATAAAGCACTTTTTCAAAGTACAATTATTATACGAGTAATGCGAGTCAATATCTGTGCTCGGATTGAATAAAACTCCTCATTTGGTGGCAGACTGCATCTGCGTTCTGTGATAGGCTAGTCACCGCGCTAGTCACAGCGCCCCTCCCCTACACTATTCTGTGAAAGGCTAGTCTCAGCGTCCCTCCCCTACACACATACAGATTCCTTGTGTTGCTGTGTGCCGCTCAGCTCACTCGCACTCAGCACACGGAGAAGTGAACAGCTCGCTCTCTCCCTCAGTCACTCAGCTCCGCGGGTCTTTTCCGTTAACATTTAGGGTTTCTTCAGGTTCAGGTTTGTTTTTAACGCTCTGGGCCCTGAGGCCATTTTTACAGTTTAATTTCCGTCTGGATTTATTTTATAAAAAAGCTTGTAAAACATCAACCCTGTTGTCTACAGTCAAGATATGAACATCATTTTTTTTAGGACAAACTGGGTTATTGGAATATTTGGGTTGCAGTGAGGTCACTTGCATGTTAAAAATGGTTGTAGGGCCTTAAAGATATAAATAAATAATAAATAAATGAATCTTCCGAATAGTATTGATACACAGACATTAAAGTAAAACCTAAGCCATTTTCCATTCTAAACCACTGTCTATGTCTTGGGAGTCACACTGTAAGAAATAATCATTATAACTTATACAGTTGACAAATACATGCATTTTTTCCAAAAAGTCAAGACGTGTTTGCTCTCATGACATTTACTTATGCCAATAATAACATAATAATGTCATATTTCTTGATATTATACCCACAGCAATGTTATACAAGCAAATATGTGTCTAAATAGTGCACCATT
>NC_045739.1:26474826-26474986 GCF_008692095.1 Etheostoma spectabile | reverse complement strand
TAGAGTATATAGGCATTTTTGTCCCCTCTGGCCTTCCATACAAGAGGGGTGCCTTTAACTCCCATATATGGGCATGTACTTCCTGAAAAATAGACAGGACAGACAGAGAGAGATAGGGAGGAGCGAGCCAGCGGCAGAGATGAGCCAAAACGCGATGAAT
>NC_045739.1:26468877-26474816 GCF_008692095.1 Etheostoma spectabile | reverse complement strand
ATAAAGTGGATCAATCTTGGATATAACAGTATGGATTTAAAGCCCAAAAAGGATGAAGTTCCAGGCTGGATAGATAATCCCCTGTAGAGTGTAGAAAGACAGGGAAAAGACCGCCGTAAAGCCGAAAACGTTGGGATTCAAACGAAACAGAAAGTGAGTAAATCGCTTGTATGGTTCAAAAGTTATTAAACTATGATGAATCAGAGGTACTTTTTTACTCGTGGGTGAGTGTTCGGGCTCAGAGGGTTAACTTCGGTTCGAACAGTACTTACTTAGTAAACAGTAGCTTTCTGGTAAACGTGGGGTTTGTTCAGACATGCTGCTTGTGTTGCGTCTCTTGCCTGTCTGGGGTTTTTTTTTTTTTTTTTTTTTTTAACGCCATGCTGGCTGAACCAGTTTTTGAATGTCTGAAACTTTCTTGCTGCATTTTATAAAAAATAAATAAAAAGGGTTGTGGTATAAATAATATATAAAAATTAGTACACAAAAAACACACACACAAACACATTCCAACCCCCCCTCATGATCAGTGATACAGAATAATGAGCGATACAGAGAGTACTTCAGCTGACACTGCACCACCAGTCAGAGTTTGCTTAACCTTGCAGGACAGTGAGGGTCAAATCAGTGACCATGAAAACAGTGGCAGTAACTCTCTCTCTCTCTCTCTATCTCTCTCTCTCAATCACAGACACACACTCACACATGCCTGGTGTAGAAATAAAAAAAAGATCACACTGATCATAAAAAAATTAAGTTAAAAAAAGAAAATTATATTGAGTATGAAAACTCTTGTTCATTACATTTTACTTCATAATTGCAACCGCATGTGTATTCATTGTTGCAAAACTTGTTTTGTATATAGTTTGTTTGTTACCATGACAACACCATTGATCTGAAGCTCGATGCTGTCATGTAAATAGTTTTCTAATCAGCAATAAATATAACAATTTATGATCAACCCATATCAATTACATGCTTAAAATAGCATATTGGTTTAAGCACCCCCATTTCAAGACAACCCGACCCACTTCCGGGTTAAATCCTGTCCACTTCCGGGTGAAATCCTGCCCACTTCCGGGTTTAGGCCCCGCCCAGTCCGAGTACAGATACGGATACAGATAATTCATGTGGTTAACAGATACAGATACAGATAATGCTGTACTCACTCATCCCTACTATATAGTGTTGGGCTTTTAATCACAGACAGAGAAGCATAGGGCCTTTTTAATGCCAACCTGATTCCACACAACAGCCAGGATGTTCCTTTCAGCTGTCCGCTTGTGCTCCAGGAAAGGGAAGAAAAGTTAGTTTGGTATATCCAGCCGTCATGTAGCTAACGTTGGAAGCAGTTATTAGAATTACCAGATGGTCTTGCATAAATGTATACGTAGGTCATACTTAGATCACTTATTCATGATCATCGAATGGATTTAATAGAAGTGTATCTTTTGACAGGGTTTTAAGACCCCTTTGTTAGACAGCTTTCACACTAAACTAAAGCTGTGCATCCCTGGGCATGAACAAAGGTAGTCTCAGAAACATTGTCATTTACCAGATGTACTCATTAGAGTTTAAAAATTAATTTCAATAAACAGCAAGACCACTTCACAATAATTGTAAAAGGCACATGGAACAGATATCCTAATTCTTTGTCTTTTCCAATTGTTTTCAGGCCCCTGGAGAGGACATAATACACCAACAAAGGGACTGTGCTCGACATGGGGCGATGTGGATTGAGGTGTTCCTGTTCTTTGTGAACTGTGGAAAGGAAGCAACCACGAGGACGAAGGAACGGATAGCCGACGGAGGAGGCGGGGGAGTGGTGGCTTTGGTGTTTAAAGAAACGCTGGTATGGGTGGGGGAGCATTCGGGATGGCTAATGGAAACGAGAGCAGTGAAGGGCCTGCTGGGCCCATGGCAGCAGTAGTAGCTACCGCAGAAGGAATGGTAACAGAGAGTCCTTCCTCGGCTGTCTCTACCTATATTAAACTGGTGCTACTAGGGCTGATCATTTGCATCAGCCTGGTGGGCAACCTGGTGGTGTCTCTGCTCGTACTGCGGGACCGGGCCCTGCATAAGGCACCTTACTACTTCCTGCTGGACCTGTGCCTAGCAGACACCATTCGCTCAGCCATCTGTTTCCCCTTCGTGCTGGTGTCTATAAAGAACGGCTCGGCCTGGACCTACAGCGTGCTGAGCTGCAAAGTGGTGGCCTTTATGGCAGTCCTCTTCTGCTTCCATGCCGCCTTTATGCTGTTCTGCATCAGTGTAACACGCTACATGGCCATTGCACACCACCGCTTCTACTCAAAGAGAATGACATTCTGGACATGTGTGGCAGTGGTGTGCATGGTGTGGACACTGTCTGTGGCAATGGCTTTCCCGCCAGTTTTTGACGTGGGCACCTACAAATTTATTCGTGAGGAGGACCAGTGCATCTTTGAGCATCGCTACTTCAAGGCTAATGATACACTAGGCTTCATGCTAATGCTGGCTGTGCTCATTCTAGCCACACATGTTGTCTACATGAAGTTGCTTCTCTTTGAGTATAAGCACCGTAAGATGAAGCCTGTTCAGATGGTGCCGGCCATCAGTCAGAACTGGACCTTCCACGGACCTGGGGCTACTGGCCAAGCGGCCGCCAACTGGATTGCGGGCTTTGGCAGGGGCCCAATGCCGCCAACTCTGCTGGGAATCCGGCAAAACTTGCACAACCAGAACCGGCGCCTATTGGGCATGGAGGAATTCAAAGTGGAGAAACAGCTTGGCAGGATGTTCTACGTGATCACGCTGCTTTTCTTGGTGCTCTGGTCTCCCTACATAGTGGCTTGCTATTGGAGGGTGTTTGTCAAGGCTTGCACAATACCACACAGGTACCTTTCCACCACTGTGTGGATGAGTTTCGCCCAAGCTGGGGTCAACCCCATTGTCTGTTTCTTCCTTAACAAAGACTTAAAGAAAGGGCTCCTTTCCCACCTACCAGCCTGCTGCAGGACTAAACCTCATCTGCCACGAGAGCCTTATTGCGTCATGTAAGCAGAGATGATGATCTAAACCTGGAGAAATAACAAGGGACAGGAAACACCTGTGTTGGGGGAGTGTTTGCTTGAGCTATTGTGGCGTTTTATGAAATGCAAGCTACTTGTAAGCAATGGGTTTGAACTAGTTAGTGTATTGGTTAAAACACTGGAATGGTAAGCATATAATTCCATCTCCCAACCCCTTTTCACTTAAACAACAGCATACATGGAGTCAGACCTTCTGATAACAAGAGAAAAATTCTTTAATAGCAAAACCAACACATTCTCACTCCCCTTTTGTAAAATACGGACGCTTGGCCAGTTGCCTTTGTTGTTGTTACTGACGCTAAAAGTCCTTGGTCCAGACTATTGGCGTCCCTTTTGATGCGGTTAGGTTAAGGAAAAGCTTGTGGGTGGGCTTATGGTTCTGTGACTCGCGGGAATAACACAAAGGTTACACACCAACCTCCCTACGTCGAATTTCCCCCTTACATACTACTTGCTAAACCCCGTCAAGATGCTGCTGTTCCCACTACGTTCTACAAACACGCCGAAGTCGGCTTTTTTTCGTCCCATCAGACATGGACAGCCACTGTCCAAACGTCCATATTCTACGACTTCAGAGTGAGAACAGGTTGGCAAAACCTGCAGGTAATAATGCAGTTATTGAGGAAACCAAGCCAGCCAAAACAGCCACATACAAATTACATAATTGCTTAAATGAGAATATATAAATTGCCAATTAGAAAAATATCTTGGATTAACACAAAAAATATTTGAGTTAGTTTTGGTGAAAAAAAGATTACTGAAAAGAAGCAACTTTTCTAGACTAAATCTACATTTTACTAACATGTCGGACAGGGGTGGAACGGTACACAGAAGTCACGGCTCGTGCCGTACCTCGGTTCAGACATCACGGTTCGGTACGAGTTTGGTACAATGGGAGGAAAAGCAAAACAAAAATGCAGAAGGCACTTTTTTTTACTGTTTATGTCTCAGGCTCTACCCTCTAGCGTAATATAGTCTCTCCCCTGAGTATTTAAAGTAAGATTTAAACAGTAAACAATAAGTACCTCACATCATCTCCAGACTCTGTCTGGAACTTGTTAACAAAATCAGACAATCAGCTATAAACTAAAATAGTATTATATAGTATATATATGGAGCAGAGAGGAGAGGGCGCCGCCACAAGAGAGAAATACCGTGCGTGCTGGACAATACTGGCATCTTTTCCAAAGAAGGTCGCCAGATATGTCGCTAGTTTCTTAAAAAATTTTTTTTTGCAATGGGGGTCTGAAAAGTAACTAAATCTTGCGACATCACTAAGATGGTAAGACTTAGTGCTGCTATCTTTGACTCACTAAAACTGCATACATAGGCGGAGCTCGGCTACATACGGCGCACCAATCAGAGCTAAGGAAGGGCTACAGATTAGGTGTCCCTGAAGAACCTGTGTATCTAACAGTAGTTCCACATTACATTAGTTCTGTTCTACATTAAGTTTTATTTATTTTTATACCATGTATTCTCCATGTAAAATGACTGACCGAACCGTGACGCCCGTACCATTTTTGTTCAATATGAATACATGTACCGTTCTACCCCTAACAGGTACTTTTTTTAGTACCGCCTCAGTCGAGGTTCCAGGTGAGCTGAGGCAATACCAAAAGGTTACGTGAAAACCAGTAGACTGCTAATTGGTTGAAGAGAATCATCACTACTAACTGCCTCATCATTGCTAGCGACAGTCCTGAACAAAATATTTAAATAGTTAGACAGCGTTTTTTTTTTGCTGCCTCAAGCTTCTTTTAAAACTAAATTTGTCTTCTGGTAAACAGCCCCATGCCGAGATTCAAAAGCAACACACCTTCAACGTTGTATGTGTGTGTGTGTGTGTGTGTGTGTGTGTGTGTGTGTCGCGTAAGTCACGGCAGTTTCCTGCCATGACGACCAGCCATGACTCGCCACACACATGAGGCGGTACTAATCTGCAATGGAAAAAAGAGGACGGGGCACCGCGGTCAAGTCAAGACGAGTCGAGCAGGTACCATTATTGGAAAAACGCCATAAGTCTGTTTCTCTCTGCCGTTGTTTTTCACATAGACGATAACAGACATTAGTTAATGTTAGTGCTTGTTTGAGCAGATCTCTGCCGACATAACGTCAGGTAAGATAACTTTAAAGGGCCCATGGTATGAAAATGTAACTGTATGAGGTTTTTAACATTAATACACATTCCCCCAGACTGCCTATGGTCCCCTAGTGGCTAGAAATGGATAGAGGTGTAAACCAAGCCCTGGGTATCATGCTCTGCCTTTGAGAAAATGAAAGCTCAGATGGGCCGATCTGGAATCTTTCCCTTTATGAGGTCATAAGGGTTACCTCCCCTTTCTCTGCTTTACCCAGAGAATTTGGCCTACCCATGAGAGAGACATCATGGCTTTTCAAACGAGTAAAGCTACAGACTCAGAAATGGCCCGTCCTAAAGAAATCTCATTGTGGGACTGGCTCTAGTGGCTGGAATTCTGCACCTAGGCAGAATTTTGGGAAAGAGACTTCAGATACAGTATTAGGGGACCAGTAAGGCCTGTATAAAGAGACTTTAGATACAGTATTAGGGGACCAGTAAGGCCTATATAAAGAGACTTCAGATACAGTATTAGGGGACCACTAAGGTCTATATAAAAGAGACTTCACATACAGTATTAGGGGACCACTAAGGTCTATATTAAAGCATCTAAAAAGCACCATGTCATGGGACCTTTAACTGGCCTGGTTCAGTAGGAAAATACAATGGCAGAGAGAAACAAACTTCACTTCTCATATCAATGTTTGGGAGTTTTAGGTAAACTAATGGAAGACAATACCGTACGCTAGCTGTGGGGTAATGCCAGCCTTTAGACTAGACTGTTGGTC
>NC_045739.1:26458740-26468867 GCF_008692095.1 Etheostoma spectabile | reverse complement strand
CCCCCCCCCCCTTGTAAACACCTTCCATCCTCCGCAAAACAGCTACAGGAAGAAACATTATTTAAAAGCAAAACTGACACTGAACAAAGTGTTATTCTTTTAGCTCTTGGGTTTTGTTTTTGTTTTTTACCGTGGTATCAAATTGGGTGTTGAGAATCGTGGGATTGTAATGGTGGTATTGGTAACGAAACAACATCCCTAATGTTGGATTAGTTAGAAAAGGTCCCCAGGCAGAGTTAAACCATGTTACTGTTGACATCTTAACCCGTAAGCCACCTATGTCATTAGTTTAAAGATTGGTACTTGACAAAATTGTCTTAAGTATAAATCAAATTCCAGGGGTCCATGACACGACACTCTTATCCAAAGACAGGCTCTTTTTGTTAAGCTTTTTACCCATGTACACTTAAAAAGAAGGAGGATCTTAAGGCAGGGTTGGTAAGGTTGAGAAGCTAGCAAATTCAGAAAGTAGCATCTCCTCAATGCTCCGTCTAAGCCCCTCCCCGTGCCCTCTGGGCCCTGACCCTTATACAGCTATGCAAGAGAATCCCTGCTTCAGAGCAGAGCGGAGAAAGCACCTTCTGCTGAGTTTTCTCCAGTAGACCTGCACTAACTCCAGCTGTGACAACGCGCTTTAAGCTCATGCCCGTACATGAGAGGGCTAGCGTACGCGCAACGGGGAAAGGGAGGCATTTCATTGGTTCTTTCCAAGCGGACCGCGAGGCAGTGATTGGTGGGCTTTTTTCCAGCATTCGCTCCTTCAGAGTCCATAAGTTATTCATTGTTGTAGGGGTGTAAAGACCATTTCAAACAATAAATTAAAAAATTGTTACCAACCCTGCCTTTTTAGTTGTTTTAGTTAGTTTATTCTGACTATATATTTGGTCAGAATTCAGTCTGTCCAATTTAGAAGTTAGGAATCTTTTAAAACTTAAAGAGTCTGATTTTAAGTTTGTAATGAAATAGTGTTCCTATGAATGCTCTTCTCTAAATCGAGAACATAATGTTACTGTTTCTTGTGTCTGAAGCAAACACATCAGTGACAGGAACACCAGCTGTGGCCATGATAATGTATTTTTTTCTTTTTGGCCTCATCTTTGTTAACAATTTATCCATGTCTTTTATTTCTAAATCTGTTACGCATTGGTGTTAACTAAATCAAATTAAGGTGACTGCAGACATTCTACTACTGGTACTTGTGTTCTTTTACCTCTGTGCGTCACTTGAAGGCTAAAGAAAAGAACTGTGACCTGAGTGGATAGTAATCTTGTTACAGTGCATGTTCTCAGCCTGAACACAGTGCCCAGTGTACCATAAGAAAGATCTACGACATAGCTATGGTCAAACATTGAAGACATGTTCAACCACTTCCCGTTGGCTACCTAGTGCACTATATTTACTTGATGCCATTTTGAAATCATTCTGAATGTTAGAAGTTTAGAATAGAATGTCTTCAAAAATCCCCACAGCAGAACAAAAAGATCAGGCCTAGAGCAATTTTTTTTTCAAACTAGGGCTGTCCATTGATTAAAATATTTAATTTATTGCACGATTGGATTGTTGACTTGTTATAAATCGCAAATTATTCACACTTTTTATCTGCTCTGAATGTACTTCAATTCAGTTTTGTTTATAGTTGCTAATCATAACAAGAGTTATCTCAGGACACTTACAGATAGAGTAGGTCTGGACCACACTATAATTTACAGAGAGCCAACAATTTCCCACGAGCAAGCATTTGGTGCGACAGTGGCGAGGAAAAATTTCCTTTCAGGCCGAAACTTCTTTGAAAGGAATATTTTTCAAGTTTTTAATAACGATTAACACAGGAGCGGACAAATATGCTTGCTTTATGCAACTCTTTCTTATTATTATTACAACAATCCAAAACAATGACCAATACTGTCAAGAATATTCTCCAGAATAAGCTCAAAGGTACTGTATGCTGATAAAATCCGCAGAAAGCAGAATATGGCAAACTCCAGGGCAACAAGCAGCAGCAGATGGCCACACTGACTTGAATGTAACAACTCTGTAATACTAACACAATGTAGGGTGCCACTTTACACTTGGAAAGGTTAACTAAACATCTCATATTTCATCCATTCAGACGTCAGCCGTATGCTCGGTCAGACCGTGGTGTCTGAGACTGGACGTTACTGGGGGAACTCTGTTCACATCGGCTGTACATGCACAGAACGTTAGTCTGGTGGAGCGATCCATCTGGAAGGTTTGTCAGCTTGGTTTCTGCTAGCCGTCCACAACATTACTGCTGCATTGCTTCCTGGTTTCACAAACCATGGCGCGACCCGAGACCCAAATCACAGAAGACAGGCGAGTTAACCGCACGTCAAAATGAAAAGTTAGTGGCAGAAAGAAAGGAAGCGTGAACTCGTTATTACAGCAAAATCCCTTCAAAGTGCTTTTGGCGCTCGGGCCCCAACTAGACGGCTCTGCCATGGCCGCTCTGCGTCTGTCGCCGTGGCGATGATGTCCACAGACACATGACCTTTTCTCCTCTCTGATATTGTTATGTGCTCCGTCTGTTTCTGTCAGAACAGCTTGTGTTTCTGATGCATGAAATTCACTTGTGAATGTATGTAAATGCCTATTTGTTGAAAATCTGAATTATTTGTTGTTGACTTTGTTGTTATATGCAAACAGCAAACCTACTTTTTGTTTGTTTTTTCTAGGAAGGAATGCTACTGTTTTCCTTCTATTGTTATTCACTATTCAGTACCAAATATCAGACCAGCGAAGTACAGCTGCAGTGTTATTGTTACCACATTGATCATGTCACCTGAAAACATCTTTTATTTGTGCTTTAATTCACAAAAAAATATGTTGGCAAAGCGGTTTAGTGTCGGTCGGAATTACAATTACAAGGTCGCCAAAACCGCGTTGAGGCTACTAAACACTGTATGGACCAGCCACCAGGGATCCTTGGGCATTAGATCACATTCCTGGGGAGATTACTATGAGCTCCACCCAGTCATGGCAGCCACCCGTTGGTGGTTGATGTTGCAGAAGCCCGTTTTAGCTAGAACTTTTAAAATGAAAATGTCTGTAGGAGGTACTCCGTCTGCCTCAGCAGATGTACAGTGCATCTACAGAAGCTGTTCAGCATGGCGACATCGCACAGTGCCACCAAAGACTCCATGATTATGATTATGGGTTAAAGAAATACAAACAACCCAGAGCGTTTATGTCAAAAGTATGACATGAATCAAAACGGATTACTCATCAAATCTTTAGGACACAGCATCCCTGAGGTGCTACAGCAGCTGTCATTTCATCTTGTTTCAGTGCAAGGTAAACAGTACAACTACGCTGGTCACATCACAAAATAGACCTGAGATGGCTGGCTCCAAAATCTTTTACCAGCTCATAAGATTAAATAGATAATGGGAAATTGGACACCAATCATCATGGTTCACACAGAGTGCTGAAGGTATATCAGGATGAAGTAGAAGGCACATTCACTGCTTTGTATTTGCACAAATCTAAAAATCTATCAACTGTGCTTCTTTCTTATTTCTCTCTGAAAATGAACTGTAACTTGAAGAGGAGTTCAGGTGGAAGTACAGAACAGGGCACAGAGATTGTAATTTGTCCGTGAATGTCTAAAAACATGACAGTCCTTAAGATTGAGGGCAGATAGTGTGTTTGGGGGGGTTTGAGGTGCCCATTTTCTCTGCCGTGGCACATCTGACCCACCCAACAACAGCATGCCACAGAGAATCGCTAATCATGTTTTTATTTTCAGAATTATGGCCTTACTCCATAAAAAACATCAAACCAATGCAACAAAGAGTAGACAAATGAGTCTATTCTGTACACAGAAGTCATGCAAAAGGAGCAAACAGAAGACTGTACACTAGTGACATTTGGAGGACTTGTTGCTCGCCCATCAAAACCTGGAAGAACTGTGGTCATGGACACATGATGGGAACTGGGAGAAAAAGGACAACATTCAGAGTAGTAGAAGTGACTTTTCTATTGCAGACGGGAGATCTGGGTGCACCCCAACTCTGGATTCCTGTGGGATTGTTTTCCTCTCGATATTAACCACTGCTCTTTCATTGTCATCTCTGAGACTGAGCCAGAGGAACGTGTGGATTCACAGTGGATGGCTGGAGAGGCCTGACACTGCTTTTTTTTTTTTAGTTGCCTCAGGCAGAATATCTTTTGTAAATGTACTGTGACCTCTGTACTATTTAGTGTGTATTATATTGAGCAAACTAACTTTGAAATTCAACAGAAGAGCTCCTGATCATCCTATTTTTACTGTGTGTGTGAGTGTGTGTGTGTGTGTTTCTATCAGTAGGTTTGTGTGTGTACTGATGATGGTTACATGGATGAAAGAGGAAGGTGAGAAGGAAAATACTGACCAGGTGCATATAGCATTTTGAAGAGGTTCTTCCTGCAATGCTTCCTCAGTATGCCCTTAATAGTTTTGAATTTCTTTTTTTAGATTATTTTTGGGGCATTTTAGGCCTTTATTTTAACAAGACAGCTGAAGACATGAAAGGGAAGAAAGAGGGGGGGGGGATGACGTCCAGCAAAGACCTGCAGGGCGGAGTTGAACCTACGCCCGCTGCATGGAGGAACAAACTTCCATATAAACAGGGGCCTGCACTACCAACTGAGTTATCCGGGCGCTCTTCTTCATTCTCAAGTCGGCCATTTCCCTGACATAAAGATCTGAACGGGTTTTTAAACCAATGAAGTTTACTTAAAGCCCTTTTTGTCATCACAAGATTATTATTAATTGGACTGACTTTTTCTTTTTTTGAACATATTTAGGGATAATGTAATAAAAAAGCTTGCCAAATGTTAATACATACACTGGCCTCTTCCTCAATGTTTCATTGAAGAATTTATAAATTTTTCCAAAGCATCCCCAACCACACATTTTCATGATGACAGATCTAGGACATATACATACAGCATTGTTTTAAAGGATAACAACTAAGGATTGTGCTTGGGTCTCCTGTTAGTAATACCAATGCTGCTGAGATCTGGGTACACAGGATTGGGTGGCTTGGAAGTAGTCTTGCTTTGCCAGATCTTCCTCCAAAGCACGCTGGAGAGGGTCAGGGATCAAACTACCAACCTTCCGATTGGCAGGGAACCACTCTACCACTGAGCCACAGCCGTCCCTTAATCTTAAAGTAGAACGTTAAATGTGGAAGGTTAAAAGAAAAACTCATCTCAGTGCATCCTGAAGTCAAATATTGGGCATAAAAAAAATATCGAGAGGTTTGAAGAATGTAAAAGGAATTTCTTCTGACCACTGAATCACGGAGGCAGGTCAAACGCCACGGTTAGCCCAGGTTCTATTAAAGAAAATGGTTGGACTATGATGCATGTCTTGGGTGATTTATGATTTTTGTTATTGATTTTGTAATGAAAAATAAATTCCATTTGAAATGATCAGAACAATATCATCATTCCCTATGGCAGGGTCTTCCCGGAATGTGTGGGCTTGATGGATCCATGTCAAAAATATATTTTCCATACTACTCATTCAGGGTTATTCGCGCGCACGCACGCACACAAATCCTACCAGGAGTTATTGCAGGACATTTTACAGAAAGAGTAGGTTTAGACCACATTCTACAATTTACAGAGACCCAACAATTTCCCATGAGCAAGAATTTGGTGGGACAGTGGAGAGGAAAAACTTCCTTTAAGTTCTCATATTATGCTTTTTGGCTTTTCCCTTTTCCTTTATTGGGTTATATATCTTTTGTTGTGCCCGTTATAGGTTTACAAAGTTAAAAGCCCAAAGTCCCCCCCCCCAAAGTCCCCCCCCCCCCCCCCACCCCCACCCCAGGGACTCATCTTCAACTAAAAACACTGTTTACAAACTGCTCCAAAGAGTTCTATTGTATCCAGCCTTTACTTTCTGGACAAACATGCATCACTTAGTAACGCACGTTAATCTGAGTCACTACACATGTAGCCTAGACACACTCACTCTTCCCTCTTCTGTTGGGATGTAACCCCTTTAAATGTGCATATGAAGTTATTCACCTCAATTATACATTCGTCAACTTTAATGAATTAATAAAGCTTTGGATTGTAATATTTCAGATGTTAGAGCAAAATTTCCGCTTATGTTCAAAACTTTGAGCACATTCAAAACTTAATCCCTTAATAACTTATCCCATCTAGTCTCAGAGATTTGGAGAAAAATAAAGTTATTATAGGCTACACACCAATACACACACCAAGTCTTTAGGTCCAAACAGCAGTCTGAACTGCAGGCTGCTGGCCAAAAAAAAAAAAAAAAAAAAAGGCCTTGTCCTCCTTTAGAAAAACTGAATAGCCTGGGCAAACCAATGCTAGCTCCATCCCTCTTTGTACCTCCACACCTCAGTGCTGTGTTCCATAAATGTCACGCTGTCTCTCTGCAATCACATGGCCCATACCTCTGCAACATAGATCTGCTACCTGGAGCTCATCACCACTCAAGTCCCATCTTGAGAAATCATGGAAAAGAATATGCATGACTCTTTGGCTGGGGGGCATTACCCCACCTTCATCATCCCCTCTTAGAGCTGGTTTTCTTTGTCTCTAAGAAAGACCCTGGGCTCTTGTATTGACTTCTAAGGTTTGAACATTGCTGTGAAGAATAAGTACCCTGTGCCACGAAGCAGGTGGAAAATGGCTGCAATGCTTGCCACAGATATAACTAAATATACCATTTTGAGTAAATAAATAAAAAAGCCTTGGTGACCATTTTGACAGTGTGACAGTAAAACTGCTAGTTTACCCGAGAAAAACAAAACAAAAAACAAAAACATTCTTTTCCTCTCAAACTGTGTTCAACATCTTTGGAAAAGTCTGAAATTCTAGTGTCTAGTGATACAAAACATAGCATAGCAGATCAGAAATTATCCCAGATCTTTCGATCACAACCTGCTCTTATGTTTATGGAGTGTATAATTGTACAACTTAGCAGGGAAATCCAGCAAAGATATGTCTGCTTCCCCTTCCACCTACATTCTGCATCTTCAGCAGATGCCGCTTGGCACAGTCATAGCCTACATCCTCCAGCAACAACAGCAGCTCACTCCGGCAGTGCAAGCTACTCCCAGCAACTGCAGCCTCGCTCTCTTTCTTCTGGGGCTCCTTTTGGGCCTCCTTTATGAAACCTGTTACCTTAAAAGGTTACGTGAAGCAGAGCGAAATTTGTGGTTGCAACATTTATAAAGAACTTCCATGTGTAAAAATGTGCCCAGTTATCCCCAACCTTTTGACCATGCGTGTGATGGTGCGTAACACTGTGTTTTAGTGACCTCCGATGGTAACACAAAGTATAACATGGATAAAGTACTCTAGATGGAGAGCGCACAGCCTACATTCAAAACACTTAGGCCACTTAATGACCCTTATGGAGCCAATATGACTCCAATCCACTATTGGTTTATGGGACTTAATTAACATATTGGAACAATAAATAAATAGCCCTGTAGTTCCCAATGGCCTGTGTATTGCAACCAATTGCATTTCTCAAAGATTTATCAAGAGCACCTCAATTTCACAATCACTGAATTGTGTTTTTTCCCTCTATTTTTCTGTTTCATGAGTGGTCATCAAGGGCTCCTTTACAAGGGTGGAATATTCACTGATTTATTGATTAGGACCTTATTAGGACAAATATGGGACGGCCTTGGGAGGAACGTGAGGCTCATGCACGACCACATAAGGTAACGCACGTCCGTATTTATAATGAGAAGAGCCTGTAGGTGGGCCGCATGCGTTTTTGCGTTCGAAAATTTGACTTTTTGGCGAACAAAATCTTTCAGAATAGAATCCACGCAGTTTTATAAATGAAGACCCTGGATGCCGTTTAGTGCTTTGTAAACCAACAGTAATGTTTTTTGAAATCACTTCTCTGAGACAGGAAGCCATTGTAAAGAGCTCACAACTGGAGTGATATGATCCACTTTCTTCAAATGTTATTTTTAAAATTAAGCCACGTGCCTCCGTCACAGCAGGTAATATTCCACAGGGAGAGCGTCCCCCCACTCACTTTTTTCAACGCTTTTCTATTTAAAAGAAAACTCATAGCCAAAAAACTTCTTCTCGTACTCATACCTAATTTTTTTAGTTAAACAAAAAAAAAGGGAAGAATTATGAATTATTTTGACTCATAGATAAGATCAGAGAATGTTGAGTGAATCACAGACAGGTTTGTGTTGAAGTTTAATTAGGAGATGGTTTTAAAACCTCTTAAAACATTTCATTTCTAATGCTATGAAATGGAAGTACTAATTTAACCTGAAAGTTGTATGGGTTCCATCCAATGTACATGCATGCATCCAAGTTATGTTAGGGCAATTTGTTTTTAAGAAACCCAGATTTCTGATATCATAAATCTGGAAAAGGGTCAAATTTGACTTGAGGGCAACACAAGGGTTAAATCAGGCCTCCCCTCTGTCGAACATCTCAATTAGTTTGGTTTTACTTAGAGGTTGAGTGCTGCCATCTCAGATTTTACATTTTGCACCTGCATAATTAAAGAAAGCTTTGTTTGTTTTGATCTGTTTAAACTACTGACTAATAATTTGTCATTTTAATTGTATTTATTTGTTGTACTTGTGTATGTATATACATACATACACACACATATATATACATATATATATACACATATATATATACATATATATACATATATATACATATATACACATATATACACATACATATATATATACATATATACACATATATACACATACATATATATATACATACATATATATATACATACATATATATATACATACATATTACTATAGAACAGATATACCAAATATACACATAAGACCTACAATTATATACATAAACAAAAAAAAAAAATTTTATAAATTTTTGTTTTGAAACACAGATACACAGTGCTAACCTATACATATATAAATATATTACATATAACAGATAATACATATATACATATATAATAACATATATTACATAACATATAATATATATAACAATAATACATATATAACAATATATATACATAATATACAATCTATATACACATATATATACATATTAATAACATAACATATATATATACACATATATCTAGATAACATCTATACAATATATATAAACCATAATACACCTATATATATACACATAGATACACATATATATACACATGTATATATACATAATATATACACACGATATATACAATATAACACCACAATATATACATATATACAATATATACATATATATACATATACATATATTAATACTATTACATTATATAACATATATATATCTATACATATATATATACATAAATATATATATATACAATACATATTGTCTTAGTTGAAGATATTGAAGAAAATGATTGCCCAGGTAAGGGTAATGGCCTCGACATTTTCACTTAAGATAGCCAGTTTAGCACATTTTTGTTGACCGATATTATGATGATAATGAACCCCCCCCCCCCAATGAGTAATAAAGTTATAAAAATTTGGTCAGGGTGCCAATGTTCCACTACAACATGTTCCGAGACTAGTTAGAGCTGTCGTCGGAGCGCCCGGAGCAGCCCAAGATGATTGTGATTTTTAAAGAAATGCCAATAACCCAGTGTTTTTCCTCCTATCCCAGAATGCATCTGTGTGATGTAGCCAGACCTTACTCCACAATGCTGTGGTGATACAGCTGGCAATGTGAGAATAGGAGCGGGGGGACCAAGCGGCCCGATGCAGCTGCTTACTAGTTAGCTAACGTTAGCTTCCAACATGCCTGAGCTGGAATGACCCAATAGCCCAATAACTGAAAATTATCTGCAAATGCTTTTCAAGAAATACTATCCCAATTGTTCACATTGTGTCACTGTAATTATAGCCCCAAAATATGATATTTGGAAAAGCCACGCCCCTCACACTGTAAGTCTGAATGATCATTTTAAAAAGTATGATTTAAAAAAAGCAAAGATACAGCAGACATGTCCTTAAAGAACTGAACATTTGACATTTTATCTTTTCTGTTGCTGAAAGTATGAGTCATGGGGAAATCTTACTAAATAATAGGGATGAGCGAGTACAGCATTATCTGTATCTTTATCTGTTTACCACATGAATTAT
>NC_045739.1:26455925-26458730 GCF_008692095.1 Etheostoma spectabile | reverse complement strand
ATCCGTACTCGGACTGGGCGGGGCCTAAACCGGAAGTGGTCAGATTTAACCCGGAAGAGGGTCGGGTTCTCTTGAAATGTGCGAGGCTTTAACCGGTATGTTATTTAAGCATGTAATTGATATGGGTTGAGCAAAAATTGTTATATTTATTGCCGATTTGAAAACTATTTACATGACAGCATCAAGCTTCAGATCAATGGTGTTGTCATGGTAACAAAAACTATATACAGAACGTTTTGCAATAATGAATACAACACATGCGGTTGCAATTATGAAGTAAAATGTAATAAACAATTGTTTTCATACTCAATATAACTTTCTTTTTTTAAGTTTTAATTTTTTTATGATCAGTGTGATTTTTTTTGTTTTTGGTTCTTTTTTTTATTTCCAACACCAGGTTATATGGTGTGTGTGTGTGGTGTGTTGTGTGTGTGTGTGTGTGTGTGTGTGTGGGTGTGTTGTGTGTGTGTGAGTAAGAGAGAGAGGGGGCGGGGGGCAGCTGACGTAAAAAAAAAAAATCTCCGATGGCAGAGACGCAACGGGAGTTGCATTTAAACCAAGCAGCATGTCTGAAATCACGTTCACCGAAATATACTGGTTACTATGTAAGGACACAACCGAAGTAAAAACAAACCTAAAGCTGAAGAACCCTAAACGTTAACGGAACAGATCCGCAGACCCAAGTGACTGACGGAGAGGGGCGCGGGAGCGAGCGCGGGAGCGGAGGCGCGCGCGCGAGAGAGAGAGAGCGCATTTCTCCATGTTCTGTGTGCAGGGTGGCTACAGGTATTAACAAGTTAAATTTAAGACTTTAGACTTTTAATACCAAATTCTAATGAAATTTAAGACCAAAATACGATCAAAAACAAAGTGGAATATACAGTAATTCCAGTAAACACAAAATTAACAGTATGGTAAAATGACAAAATGCGGTTGAGTTTAGAAACTTGACTTAATGTGTGTAATCTGAAAGCATAACACAACAATGTAATTGCTGTCTAAAAATTTTATTACAATATTTTCAGAACATTTGGGTCCCTTGAGCAAATGGTTATAACATCAAGTGAAAAAACTCAAGTGATATTTAAAAAAAAACACTGTTCCTTTGACAAAAAAAAATAATTAAATGCCAATCCAGCTGCTTTTAAAATGCAAAGACTCAGTTGAATGGGTTGCAGTTTGTGTGTGGGTGTGTGTGTGTGTGTGTGTGTGGGTGTGGTGTGTGGTGTGTGTGTGTTGGTTGTGTGGTGTGGGTGTGTGTGGTGTGTATCTATAGGGTGTTTTCAGGTCTCCATGTGACCATTTTTGTTTAAGTTTTTATGTCTACTCCTGAGCTTTTGTGAATATACTTGGAAACAATTCATATACATATAAACAAACAGTGACTTTGCATTGAGAAAGCCTTCCCAAAAGGTGTCCTTACCAATTTTAACGATACCACATGCAAGTCCAGTTTTTTGCTTTTGGTTTGCTGGCTCAGTCTCATGAAAACCTAACTACAAACGCACCGCATTTCTGGACTTCTGTGATGAGGTCCTTTATGAAGATGGGCCAATCCAATTTAGCCACGGATCTTATCTTGTCTTTTCCAGAGGTAAATGACTGTACAAGCTTGAATCTGGAAGATGCTTGGAAAACTTCTTCAGTCCCGTCATTTGACCTGTATGATTATGGCTTGTCACGGTCCGTCTCAGAGCCGCCCCCCCCCGTCCCCTCTGCTCCGAGTGTTGGCGTAGAGCCACAAACTGCTCGTAGGTCAGCTGGCGTTGTTGCGGTAGATTTCCCATGTAACATCTAGCATGTAGCGTTGACATTGTTGTAGCGGTGGAGCAGAAACTGCGATGGGGGGGGGGGGGGGGGGGGGGGGGTCGGGGGCCTTTACGTAGTCTGTGTTTTTTTGCTCGTACGTGCATTCCACCGCTAACCAACGATACTCGTTGTTTTCAAGCCATTTGTCACTGACCTTGCATTTCCCCGTGTTTCTAGACGTCTATCAACAATTACTTTATCACCTGCATGCTGCTATATTACGAATCCCGCGAAATTACAAATCTCACTGACTACGGCCACGCCAACACCCGCCCACGAAGCAGCTTGATTGGTTGGAGTGGTTAAGGTTAGGATAGCCGATTGGTCAGGGGATAGGACCTGTACAAATGGGTTTATGTTAACGCGACAACGCAGCTTAAAGCCTAGCGGAAAAAAATATTCGACAACGGATTGCCTGCATTTTCGCCGTGACATGACACAAACATATTTAAGACCTACCCAATCTGAATTTAAGACAATTTAATGCTTTTTAAGGCCTTATTTTAGGAAACGTGATTTTAAGACTTTTTAGGACCCGCGGCAACCTTGTGTGTGTGTGAGTGATCCTTTGAGCGTGTTTGTGGGGGGGGGGGGGGGGGGGGTGGGGGCCTTACGTAGGCTCTGTGTTTTTTGCTTCGTACGTGCGATTCCACCGCTAACCAACGATACTCGTTGTTTTCAAGCCATTTGTCACTGACCTTGCATTTCCCCGTGTTTCTAGACGTCTATCAACAATTACTTTATCACCTGCATGCTGCTATATTACGAATCCCGCGAAATTAAACACCTCAACGACCTATACTTGCCGCCACGCCAAACCACCCGCCCATTACGAGCCGCTTGATGGTTGGAGTGTGTTTAAGGCTTTAGGATAGCCGATTGGTCAGGGGATAGGACCTGTACAAATGGGTTTATGTTAACGCGACAACGCAGCTTAAAGCCTAGCGGAAAAAAATATTCGACAACGGATTGCCTGCATTTTCGCCGTGACATGAC
>NC_045739.1:26453687-26455915 GCF_008692095.1 Etheostoma spectabile | reverse complement strand
GATACTCGGATCACCCCTACTAAATAATAATCAAGATTTACAAAACAATATAATCCAATGGCTCAATGCCAAAACTTACCATCACTGTTTTAACTCCATATGCAAAACATTCAAAACAGAGTCAAACTGCAACAATAAAAACATAAAAGCAGCAGTTAACTTTAAAGCTATTTATTTACATTGTTTTTGTTCTCTACCTATAAAAAAGTCACTGGAATACCAATAACTAAAATGTTTAGTTTAAACTGTAAGAGAATCACCTATTTGACCACAAAATAGATACTGTACAGAGTCACAAGAGTGACGAAAAGTAAAGTTAAAGGGGAACTATGCAGTTTTTTTTAGCTTAATTTACCTTAACTGAACAGCATCGGAGTCATTGGAATGGTTATATGACTTTTGTCCCAAGATGAATGGTGGTTGTCGTCTTGCTCACCCCTAGATAGATCTATAGAGAAGCCTGCGAGCAAAAAGTGAGAAAACAGCGAAGAAATGGCCAAAACTGCATAGCGCCCCTTTAACTGAAAAGTAATTCCCCACGCACTCCCCTCCCCACACCACCTAAAAAAAAAATTAAAAAAAAAATACAGAAAAAACATTCTCCAACTTATCCCGGGTTGTGTTTGGCCATGCCGATAGTTTTACCTACTGACTTCTAAGACACGGAGTCTCATGTAAGTTTTCATGGGGCATGGGGACAGTCGGGGATATACGGATGATGACAATGGTAAAAATGTGCCTACAATTTGCAGTACAAGAACCAAAGCGTATTTGGTATGAGCAAAACCAACCACTGGCACTGTGGCTATGGTTGCTTTTCAGTTCCATTTTTCTAGTAAAATGTAGTGACTGCCCAGAGACTTTCATGACAACTGTATCGTCATTTAATAATTAGAAGTTAAAAAAATACAAAGAAGCCATTTACTGCAGTTTCAAGACATCAACACAGGTTGCTACAGCAATATCGGGGGGGAAGTGGACCAATACAACTATAGGTTAAAACTGTATTCCGGTTTAGATCTAATTTTCATACTTTTGTCTGTAATTTTCTACCAGTATGCACTCACCAAGTTAATAGGAAGATGTGGGAACATAAGGTCAAGAGATCCCAGCAGTCAAGACAGGTTGGAAACAAAGCAACAACTTCCTTAAAAGCTTAAACTGGACGGGAGAATGTAGCAACATTGCTAATAATTCCTTATTCTACAGTGAACTACAGTAAGCACAGTAGGTCAAATCTGAAGCAAGAGTGGGTCTGTAACCTGTGATTGATGTATAAAACCAACCGTTCAAGTCATAACGGTTCGCCTTCTGTTTCTCTTCCAAAAAAGTTTGAATAAACAGGAGTTTTGTTTGTAACCTGCTTGTTTAATAACCGTTCAGACTTCTTTTTAGTGATGTGGCTGTGTTCCCAAGTCTCAGCTATTAACTTGGTGAGTACAAGGTAGACATTAGTATGGGTTAAAAAAAAAAAAAGAAAAAGCTAAAATAAGCCGGAATTATCTTTTAACAGTGATGAACAGGCTTGGGCAACTACCTGTTTAATGTTCTTATAGAATACATTATACAGCACAGAGAAAGCAAGCACAGAACATGAGTTACTCAAAAAGTAAAACATCTCTGTAAGGATGGGCTTACAGACATGCTCATCGTAAATATAGAAATATATTTTACGTCACTGGAATTAAGTACTAAGTAAGTACTAATCCATTGAAGCCGCATTCAATTCAGTGGAAACCAAGCAGCTCTGTTCAAGGAAATCATAGATGTGAGATTCTAGATTGCGGTTTTCATGCTGGAAGAGTTTGTCATGTTCACATACAAAATGTTGAGGGTGTAATTCAGCCTCAATAAACAAATAATAAAAAAATAAATTCATATACAAATCTGTTGAACGTTCCTCATCTTTCCACTGCAGTCAGTGTTCCCAGCGGTCCTTTGTCAGAACAAGTATTTTCGACACGAGTCTGAACCACACCGACACTCCACTCGAATACGCTTCTTCGGAGAGCCGGGGAGCCCCGCAAGACTGAAACTGGAGTCCATTTTGGTGCTTTCTGTATCAACTGGGTCAACTGGAAACAAACAGAAGTTGAGTTAGAGAGTGCTTTGTTGATAATAGGGCTGCAATCAACCAAAGAAAATCTTGGTCGACCGAAGTCGTGAAAACTTCGACTAGGGGGGCGGTCCTGAGGAGCGGAAAAATGCAAGATTAATTAACTGTACTG
>NC_045739.1:26453205-26453677 GCF_008692095.1 Etheostoma spectabile | reverse complement strand
CTTGTGCTTGTAGGCTATTTGCAGTATTTTAAACGTTTTTGACCTAATTATTTTGCACTGAAATGCCACTCGTCTGTCGGTGCATGTCCTCGCACGGAGCGGCTGAGACACGAATAGACTATACCGTAGTTGCGGGAGGGTGCGCCGGTAGTTATAAAACGATTATTAGACTATGAAATATGCCAATTCTGATATGTTCATATAGCTAGCCTACTCAAAACAGACAGGGCAACCTAACGCAGACAAGTTAGCTTACCGTTTTTAGGTGATATGCCATGTTTGTAGTCCAGCTGCGATATGCAAACTGTTAATTGCAAACTTTGCAGTCAACTTTTTCCGTTATCTATTTTTGTAAAATTCTGCCACACTGCCTATGTCTTTGACATGGTAGAGGAGGACCGACTGTAAATTAAACACTCACAATTAAATAAATATTCAGCAAACCAATAAACCAAGGCTTTCTAGTTCTTTC
>NC_045739.1:26449099-26453195 GCF_008692095.1 Etheostoma spectabile | reverse complement strand
CCCCAGTGGGTCGGGCTAATCCAACCAAAGAGAAAACAAGGGGAGTGTTCTGAAGACAGACTGTTACCTGTAAAACAGGGATGCTTTGAAACCCCCCCCCATTAGCAATTAGTGCTTTCCACTGATGGACCGTAACGGTCTATGCTTCCACCGGATAAAATAACACCGCAAAAAATTGACCAATCAGAATTTTGGTCGATCCAGAACGTACGGACCAATAAATCGACCAGTTGACTGGGAGATTACAGCCCTTGTTGATATATGGCAATGTTCGTCTCAAAGAAAACAAAAACTGCGCAACGATTTGGAAACATTTTTGAGTTCCAGCCGAGGAAAGAGGTGAGCTGAAAGAGAAGAGGCAAAGTTTAAACACCTAATGTTAAACCAAAGAGGTTATTATAGGCTCACTGCAGGGAAAATGTCATGGCTTAGAGGCCATGACATTTTCAGCCAGAGCCTAGTAGCAGACATTTTGTGACAGACCAATTGTCTCTTGATGACATACATTTGTACAAAAATTGGTTAAAACCTTCCTTCTCAGGGATTTTAGAAAGAATGGGCAGTTTGAAGACTGGTCTGTAATTATTGACGACTGAATTTTCTGAAAGTGATAGGACCTCAGCATGTTTAACAGATTGGGGAACACGGCTTTTTCCAGGGAGCTATTGGAGGACTTGTACGGTTTTATGTGACAAAAATTGATTGATTGACTTTTTGTAGAGAAGCCAATAGGATAGGACACCTCTAGCTCACCCAGTAACAGCGTGCGTCCCATGTAGGCTAAGTCCTTTCCAGCTGCCCAGGTTTGAGTCCAGCTTGTGGCACTTTTGTGTCATCCCCTCTCCCACTTTTCTTGTCTATCCACTTTCACTATAAAATATAGGGGAAAGCCCCTAAAAAAATCTTTGATAAAAAAAGAAATTAAAAAAAAAAATAGAAAGTTGCTCTCCCTCTCTGGAATGACCTGTGACCCAAGTCTGTCATCACGGACTAGATTTTTTTAAAGCCTGAGAACAGAGCCGAGAGGAGGTGCACAATAGAGCCCAACTGAAAGGATTTTTAAGACCGATACAAATATTTGATTATTTAAAAATCTGATATACTGATTTGCTTAAATGCACAAACGCATTACCAAACAAACAGATTTCCTTAAGATTAGTTTTGTAGTTATTTATGAGTTCTCACTAAAATACACCAACACTTATAATAGTCTGTTTTTATTTTATTTTTTATTAATTTTTCTGAATTATTTATTTATTTTATTTATTTATTTTAAATCGGCCATTATAAATGTGGATACTGATATATCGAGAAATGCCCAATATCGGCCCGCCGATATATAGGTCGGGCTCTAGTGGACAAGTCTAGTTTTCTCGCAGACAATGTAAATGATGTATGCTGAAAGATTATTACCAAATTCATGCTAAAAAACAAAACAACATACCAGCTTAAACATTAGTTCATTAGTTGAGCTATTTACAGATTGTTGGAGTCCAAAAAAAGTAAATTTGAAAACAGGTGGGATAGAATTTCCCAGAGCTTGCACTGCACATACCACAGAAACCAGGCACCTTTCTCAGCAGAAGTCAGTTGTACCCCATGGTACCTAAATACATAAAGAACTGATGCATACACTAGTAACTAATTCCTACTTAGGGCACACTAATCTGCACTTGTCAAATGCTCAGTAGGCCTACCTCACATGGAGTTAGTCCATAGTACAAGTCTGCTGCGTCAATCAAGTAACCAGTGATGCTGTGCATTGAAAACTTTTTGACTCCTGTGATCGCCCATACTGGGCAGCTTTCTTGAACCTTGTTCTCTGAGGTTCTGCAATATCTGCTCAGTGTCACATGGCAGATGGAGTAGTCTTTAGCAACTGTTTTCCCTGCCTCACTTCATCTGATGCAACTTTAAGTACATGAGCAGACACACCCCTATTCGTTTTCTTCACCCACTGTCTTGGCATACTGTAAAAAAAAGAAGTAAGATAGAGAAAATATGTGAATTGTGATTACGGGCACGGTTTTAACATTTTCTTATATTGTGTTACAACCAGCTCCACCCCTGTCAGCCAATGTTTAGCTAGCTGTATCAGCATGGTAGTTTGTAATTAGCATGGATGAAATGACTCACATTTTACATAAGAACCTATTCTCTTAGCTAATACAAGTTACCTAATTCATATTTCAACAGTATTAGTACTAATCAAAATATAGACTTCATCCCAAAACTTTTGGTTGTAAAATTTGCACTTCTCACAGCCGTGCAAATTCACATGCAAGACCAGGGAGGGAGTGGTTATACATGAAATTTATCACATGACTCTTATGTTAACCCTTATTGGTGAAAGTGATTCTGTTACAACTATCCCTTTGTTACAACCATACCCGGTCTCCCTAGTCGGTGCCACAATTCTAGATGCCGATACCACGGTGACACAACGATTTTCTAACATTCCACTTACTTTAACTTGAAACATAAACTTCATAAAAATATTTGAAAAATATCAAAATGTCCTAACAAGACATACAAAACGTGTGCGATAGAGCATAAAATAAAGTGCAACAACTAGTGTCCTCGGACAAATTCCAGACATCCAGGAATCTTTTCAAAACCTACCGTGCAAAAACATATAGTGCAAAAACACAACATAATAGTGTTTCTAACAGTTGCGTGACCAGAGACTTTATAAACCCCGAGTAAATATTGGCAGCTTAGAGTCCAAAAGGACACCGAGTTGGCTAATTTACTCCTGAACAGGTAGATAAGCATTAGCGTCAGAATAATTTATCACGGCTGCAAGGGACGGGCCTTTTATGTCATTTCAACATATGTGTACAGTATTTTCCAAACTTTAAGTCATATTACCGCGTCATGAAGAGGAAAATAACACTTAAGTTGGATTTATTTAGAAATTTATTTCACAAAATTTAGGACAAAGAACAGAAATTTAGCACAGAGAACAACAGGCTGAATATGGTAAGTATGTATGTTAACGTAACACATTAACAGAGACTGAAATTCTTGCCCATTCTTCCTTGCAAAATAGCTCGAGCTCAGTGAGGTTGGATGGAGAGCGTTTGTGGAAAGAACTGAAAACTGCTGTTCACAGATTCTCGATTGGATTCAGGTCTGGACTTTGACTTGGCCATTCTAACACCTGGATACGTTTATTTGTGAACCATTCCTTTGTAGATTTTGCTGTATGTTTGGGATCATTGTCTTGTTGGAAGATAAATCTCCATCCTTTCAGGTCTTTTGCAGACTCCAACAGGTTTTCATCCAGAATGGTCCTGATGGCTGCATCCATCTTCCCCTCAGTTTAACCATCTTCCCTGTCCCTGCTGAAGAAAAGCAGGCCCAAACCATGATGCTGCCACCACCTGTTTGACAGTGGGGATGGTGTGTTGAGGGTGATGAGCTTGTTGCTTTTACGCCAAACATATCGTTTTGCATTGTGGCCAAAAAGTTTGATTTTGGTTTCATCTGACCAGAGCACCTTCTTCCACAGTTTGGTGTGTCTCCCAGGTGGCTTGTGGCAAACTTGACGAGACTTTTTATGGATATCTTGAGAATGGCTTTCTTCTTGCCACTCTTCCATGAAGGCCAGATTGTGCAGTGTCGACTGATTGTTGACTCTCCCACCTCAGCGTAGTTCTCTGCAGTCATCCAGAGTGATCATGGGCCTCTTGGCTGCATCTCTGATCAGTCTTCTCCTTGTCTGGGTGAAAGTTTACAGGGACGGCATGTCTTGGTAGATTTGCAGTGGTCTGATACTCCTTCCATTTCAAAATGATTGCTCGCTTGTTTAAAGCTTGGGAAATCTTTTTGTATCCAAATCCGGCTTTAAACTTCTCCACAACCTGCCTGGTGTGTTCCTTGGTCTCATGATGGCTCTCTGCGCTTTCAACAAACCCTGAGACTATCACAGAGCAGGTGCATTTATACAGAGACTTGATCACACACAGGTTTCTATTTATCACCATCAGTCATTTAGGACAACATTGGATCATTCAGAGATCCTCGCTAAACTTTTGGAGTGAGTTTGCTGCACTGAAAGTAAAGGGGCCGAATAATTTTGCACACACCACTT
>NC_045739.1:26438747-26449074 GCF_008692095.1 Etheostoma spectabile | reverse complement strand
GGTGTGTGTTGTGTTTTGTGTGTGGTGGTTGTGTGTGTGTGTGTGGTGTGTGGTGTGTGGTTGTGAAGAAGAGGAGAGGGGGCGGGGGGGCAGCTGACAGTAAAAAAAAAAAATCTCCGATGGCAAGACGCAACGGGTTGCATTAAACCAAGCAGCATGTCTGAAATCCACGTCACCAGAAACTACTGGTTACTATGTAAGGACTACAAACCGAAGTTAAAAACAAACCACAGCTGAAGAAACCTAACGTTAACGGAACGATCCGCAGACCCGAGTGAAAGCGGACGCGGGGGCGCGGGAGCGAGCGCGGGACGCGAGCGCGCGCGCGAGAGAGAGAGAGCGCCTTCTCCATGTTCTGGTGCAGGGTCTGCTTACAGGTATAACAAGTTAAATTTAAAGACTGTTAAGACTTTTTAATACCAATATAAATGAAATTTAAGACCAACTTACGATCAAAACAATAGGAAATATACCGCTAATCTTTCCAAGGTAACACAAAATTAACAGTGTAAATGACAAAACGGTTGAGGTTAAGAACATTGACTAATGTGTGTAATCTGAAAGCATAAACCCAAAAAATGTATTGCTGTCTAAAATATTTTATGTACAATATTTTCAGAACATTGGGTCCCTTGGAAAATGGTTATAACCCTTCAGTGAACATAACATCAAGTGATATTTAAAAAAAAAACACTGTTCCTTTGAACAAAAAAAAAAAATAATTGAAATGCCATTCCAGCTGCTTTAAAATGCAAAAGACTCATGAAGGGGTTGCAGTTTGTGTTGTGTGTGTGTGTGTGTGTGTGTGTGGTGTGTGTGTGGGTGGTGTGTGTGTGTGTGTGTGTGTGTGTGTATCTATAGGTGTGTTTCTTAGGTCTCCATGTGACCATTTTTTGTTTAAGTTTTTATGTCTACTCCTGAGCTTTGTGAATATACTTGGAAACAATCATATACTTAATAAAAAAAAACAGTGATTTTGCACTTGAGAAAGCCTTCCCAAAAGAGTGTCCTACCAATTTATAACGATACACGGCATGGCAAGTCCAGTTTTTTCCTTTTGGTTGTCTGGCTCAGTCTCATCGGAACATAATTACAAAAACGCACCGCATTTCTGGACTTCTGTGATGAGGTCCTTATGATATTTAGGCGCCAATCCAAATTTAGCCACGGATACTATTTGTCTTTCCAGAGGTAAATGACTGTACAAGCTTGAAATCTGGAAGCATTGCTTGGAAAACTTCTTCAGTCCCGTCATTTGACCTGTATGTAATTATGGCTTGTCACGGTCCTCGTCCTCAGCCGCCCCCCCCGTCCACTCTGATCGAGTGTTGGCGTAGAGCCACAAACTGCGTAGGTCAGAGTGGAGTTGGTGGCGGTAGATTTCCAATCGTAAACATTAGCATTTAGCGTTGACATTGTTGCTAGCGGTGTGGAGCAGAAAATAGCGATGGGGGGGGGGGGGGGGGGGGGGGTCGGGGGCCTTTAGTAGTCTGTGTTTTTTGCTTAGTACGTGCGATTTCCACCGCTAACCAACGATACTCGTTGTTTTCAAGCCATTTGTCACGACACTGCATTTCCCCGTGTTTCTAGACGTCTATCACATTACTTTATCACCTGCATGCTGCTATATTACGAATCCCCGCGAAATTACAAATCTCACTGACTACGGCCACGCCAACACCGCCACGAAGCAGCTTGATGGTTGGAGTGGTAAGGTTAGATAGCGATGGTCAGGGGATAGGACCTGTACAAATGGGTTATGTAACGCGACAAAGCAGGTTAAAGCTAGCGGAAAAAAAAATATCGACAACCGGATTGCCTGCATTTGTCGCCGTGACATGAACACAAACTAATTTAAGACCTACCAATTTGAATTTAAGACAATTTAATGCTTTTTTTAAGGCCTTAATTTTAGGAAACGTGATAAGACTTTTTGTAAGGACCCGCGGCCACATGTGTGGTGTGTGATTGATCCGAGCGTGTTTGTAGGCGGGGGGGGGGGGGGGGGGTCGGGGGCCTTTACGTAGTCTCTGTGTTTTGCTGTACGTTGCGATTCCCAACGATAACCAACGATACTCGTTGTTTTCAAGCCATGTCACGACCTTGCAGTTCCAGTGTTTCTAGACGTCTTCACAATTACTTTATCACCTGCATGCTGCTATATTACGAATCCCGCGAAATACAAATCCACCGACTACGGCCACGCCAACACCCGCCCACGAAGCAGCTGATTGGTGGGGAGTGGTTAAGGTTAGGATAGCCGATTGGTAAGGGGATAGGAACTTAACAATGGGTTTATGTTAACGCGACAACGCAGGCTTAAGACAGAGGGAAAAAAAATATTCGACAACGGATTGCCTGCATTTTCGCCGTGACATGACACAAACATATTTAAGACCTAACAATCTGAATTTAGACAATTTTAATGCTTTTAAGGCCTAATTTAGGAAACGTGATTTAAGACTTTTTAAGGACCGCGGCACAACTGGTGTGTGTGTGATTGATCGAGCGTGTTTGTAGGTGGGGGGGGGGGGGGGGGGGGGGCGCGCTGTGATTATCACAGAACGCTGCGCGGCAGTTGAGGAGTTGTGTTCAATCAGAGCACGGATGTGACTCATATTACTCGTATAATACGTGTACTCGGCAAAAGTGCTTTATCCGTACCGGATACTCGTTTCAGCCGGATACTCGGATCACCCCTACTAAATAATAATCAGATTTACAAAACAATATAATCCAATGGTCAATGCCAAAACTTACCATCACTGTTTAACTCCATATGCAAAACATTCAAAAACAGAGTCAAAACTGCAACAATAAAAAAAATAAAGCAGCAGTTAACTTTAAAGATTTTATTTACATTGTTTTGTTCTCTACCTATAAAAAAGTCACGGAATACCAATAAACTAAAATGTTAGTTAAACTGTAAGAGAATCACCTATTGACCACAAAATAGATACTGTACAGAGTCACAAGAGTGGACGGAAAGTAAAGTTAAGGGGAACTATGCAGTTTTTTTTTAGCTTAATTACCTTAACTGAACAGCATCGGAGTCATTGGGAAGGTTATAGACTTTTGTCCCAGATGAATGGTGGTTGTCGTCTTGCTCACCCCTAGATAGATCTATAGAGAGCCTGCGAGCAAAAAGTGAGGAAAACAGCGAAGAAATGGCCAAAATGTCATAGCGCCCTAACTGAAAAGTAATTCCCACGCACTCCCCTCCCACACACCCCTAAAAAAAAATTAAAAAAAAAATACAAAAAACATTCTCCAACTTATCCCGGGTTGTGGTTTGGCCATGCCGAGATAGTTTACCTACTGACTTCTAAGACACGGGGTCTCATGTAAGTTTTCATGGGGCATGGGGCAGTCGGGGATATACGGATGATGACAATGGTAAAAATGTGCCTACAATTTGCAGTACAAGAACCAAAGCGTATTTGGTGATGAGCAAAACCAACCACTGGCACTGTGGCTATGGTTGCTTTTCAGTTCCATTTTTCTATAGTAAATGTAGTGACTGCCCAGAGACTTTCATGACAACTGTATCGTCATTAATAATTAGAAGTTAAAAAAATACAAAGAAGCCATTTCTGCAGTTTCAAGACATCAACACAGGTTGCTACAGCAATATCGGGGGGGAAGTGGACCAATACAACTATAGGTTAAAACGTATTCGGTTTAGATCTAATTTTCATACTTTTGTCTGTAATTTTCTACCAGTATGCACTCACCAAGTAATAGGAAGATGTGGGAACATAAGGTCAAGAGATCCCAGCAGTCAAGACAGGTTGGAAACAAAGCAACAACTTCCTTAAAAGCTTAAAATGGACGGGAGAATGTAGCAACATTGCTAATAATCTTATTCTACAGTGAACTACAGTAAGCACAGTGTCAATCTGAAGCAAGAGTGGGTCTGTAACCTGTGATTGATGTATAAAACCAACCGTTCAAGTCATAACGGTTCGCCTTCTGTTCTCTTCCAAAAAAGTTTGAATAAACAGGAGTTTTGTTTGTAATCTGTGTTAATAAACGTTCAGACTTCTTTTAGTGAGTGGCTGTGTTCCCAAGTCTCAGCTATTAACTTGGTGAGTACAAGGTAGACTTAGTATGGGTTAAAAAAAAAAAAAGAAAAAGCTAAAATAAGCCGGAATTATCTTTTAACAGTGATGAACAGGCTTGGGCAACTACCTGTTTAATGTTCTTATAGAATACATTATACAGCACAGAGAAAGCAAGCACAGAACATGAGTTACTCAAAAAGTAAAACATCTCTGTAAGGATGGGCTTACAGACATGCTCATCGTAAATATAGAAATATATTTTACGTCACTGGAATTAAGTACTAAGTAAGTACTAATCCATTGAAGCCGCATTCAATTCAGTGGAAACCAAGCAGCTCTGTTAGGAAATCATAGATGGAGATTCTAGATTGCGGTTTTCATGCTGGAAGAGTTTGTCATGTTCACATACAAAATGTTGAGGGTGTAATTCAGCCTCAATAAACAAATAATAAAAAAATAAATTCATATCAAATCTGTTGAACGTTCCTCATCTTTCCACTGCAGTCAGTGTTCCCAGCGGTCCTTTGTCAGAACAGTATTTCGACACGAGTCTGAACCACACACGACACTCCACTCGAATACGCTTCTTCGGAGAGCCGGGGAGCCCCGCAAGACTGAAATGGAGTCCATTTGGGCTTTCTGTATCAAAATGGGTCAACTGGAAACAAAACAGAAGTGGTTAGAGAGTGCTTTGTGATAATAGGGAGCAATCAACCAAAGAAAATCTTGGGTCGACCGAAGTCGTGAAAACTCGACTAGGGGGCGCGGTCCTGAGGAGCGGAAAAAGCAAGATTAATTAACTGTACTGTCCGCAGTACTTGTGCTGTAGGCTATTTGCAGATTTAAACGTTTTTGACACTAATATTTTGCACTGAAATGCCACTCGTCTGTCGGTGCATGTCCTCGCACGGAGCGGCTGAGACACGAAATGACTATACCGTAGTTGCGGGAGGGTGCGCGGTAGTTATAAAACGATTATTAGACTATGAAATATGCCAATTCTGATATGTTCATTAGCTAGTACTCAAAACAGACAGGGCAACCTAACGCAGACAAGTTAGTTAACGTTTTTAGGTGATATGCCATGTTTGTAGTCCAGCTGCGATATGCAAACTGTTAATTGCAAACTTTGCAGTCAACTTTTTCCGTTATCTATTTTTGAAAATTCTGCCACACTGCCTATGTCTTTGACATGGTAGAGGAGGACCGACTGTAAATTAAAACATCACAATTAAAAATATTCAGCAAACCAATAAACCAAGGCTTTCTAGTTCTTTCTTCAACTGTCCCCAGTGGGTCGGCTAATCCAACCAAAGAGAAACAAGGGGAGTGTTCTGAAGACAGACTGTTACCTGTAAAACAGGGATGCTTTGAAACCCCCCCCCCCATAGCAATAGTGCTTTCCACTGATGGACCGTAACGGTCTATGCTTCCACCGGATAAAATAACACCGCAAAAAATTGACCAATCAGAATTTGGTCGATCCAGAACGTTAGGACCAATAAATCGACCAGTTGGCTGGGAGATTACAGCCTTGGTGAATATGGCAATGTCGTCTCAAAGAAAACAAAAACTGCGCACGATTTGGAAACATTTTTGAGTTCCAGCGAGGAAAGAGGTGAGCTGAAAGAGAAGAGGCCAAGTTTAACACCTAATGTTTAAACCAAAGAGGGTATTATAGGCTCACTGCAGGGAAAATGTCATGGCTTAGAGGCATGACATTTTCAGCCAGAGCCTAGTAGCAGACATTTTGTGACAGACCAATTGTCTCTTGATGACATACATTTGTACAAAAATTGGTTTAAAACCTTCCTCTCAGGGATTTTAGAAAAGAATGGGCAGTTTGAAGACTGGTCTGAATTATTGAGATCGAATTTTCTGAAAGTGATAGGACCTCAGCATGTTTAACAGATTGGGGAACACGGCTTTTCCAGGGAGCTATTGGAGGACTTGTACGGTTTTATGTGACAAAAATTGATTGATTGACTTTTTGTAGAGAAGCCAATAGGATAGGACACCTCTAGCTTACCCAGTAACAGCGTGCGTCCATGTAGGCTAAGTCCTTTCCAGCTGCCAGGTTTGAGTCCAGCTTGTGGCACTTTTGTGTCATCCTCTCCCACTTTTCTTGTCTATCCACTTTCCCTATAAAAAGGGAAAGCCCAAAAAAATCTTTGATAAAAAAAAGAAATTAAAAAAAAAAATAGAAAGTTGCTCTCCCTCTCTGGAATGACCTGTGACCCAAGTCTGTCATCACGGACTAGATTTTTTAAAGCCTGAGAACAGAGCCGAGAGGAGGTGCACAATAGAGCCCAACTGAAAGGATTTTAAGACGATACAAATATTGATTATTTAAAAACTGATATACGATTTGCTTAAATGCACAAACGCATTACCAAACAAACAGATTCCTTAAGATTAGTTTTGTAGTTATTATGAGTTCCACTAAATACCACAACACTATAATAGTCTGTTTTATTTATTTTTATTAATTTTTCTGAATTATATTTATTTTATTATTTATTTTAAATCGGCCATTATAAATGTGGATACTGATATATCGAGAAATGCCCAATATCGGCCCGCCGATATATAGGTCGGGCTCTAGTGGACAAGTCTAGTTTTCGCAGACAATGTAATGTGTATGCTGAAGATATTACAAATTCATCTGCAAAAAACAAAACACAATACCAGCTTAAATAGCATTCTATGTTGAGCTTATTACAGATTGTTGGAGTCCAAAAAAAGTAAATTTGAAAACAGGTGGGATAGAATTCCCAGAGCTTGCACTGACCCAGCCACAGCTTACAGTCAGTTGTACACCCATGGTACCTAAATACATAAAGAACGATGCATACCTAGTAACTATTCTACTTAGGGACCCACTAATCTGCACTTGTCATGGCTACGATGCGTCATAAGTGACGAGGCCTACCTCACATGGGCTAGTCATGTCCACTCAGTCAATCTAGCTGCGTCAATCAGTACCAGTGATGCTGTGCATTGAAAACTTTTTGACTCCTGTGATCGCCCATACTGGGCAGCTTTCTTGAACCTTGTTCTCTGAGGTTCTGCAATATCTGCTCAGTGTCACAGGCAGATGGAGTAGTCTTTAGCAACTGTTTTCCCTGCCTCACTTCATCTGATGCAACTTTAAGTACATGAGCAGACACACCCTATTCGTTTTCTTCACCCGTCTTGGCATACTGTAAAAAAAAGAAGTAGAATAGAGAAAATATGTGAATTGTGATTACGGGCACGGTTTTAACATTTTCTATATTGTGTTCAACCAGCCACCCCTGTCCCAGCACAATGTTTAGCTAGCTGTATCAGCATGGTAGTGTTGTAATTAGCATGGATGAAATGACTCACATTTACATAAAACCTATCTCTTAGCTAATACAAGTACCTAATTATTCAACAGTATTAGTACTAATCAAAATATAGACTTCATCCCAAAACTTTTGGTTTAAAAATTGCACTTCTCACAGCCGTGCAAATTCACATGCAAGACCAGGGAGGGAGTGGTTATACATGAAATTTACACATGACTTTTGTTAACCCTTATTGGTGAAAGTGATTCTGTTACAACTATCCTTTGTTACAACCATACCGGTCTCCCTAGTCGGTGCCACAATTCTAGATGCCGATACCACGGTGACACAACGATTTTCTAACATTCCACTACTTTAACTTGAAACATAAACTTCATAAAAATATTTGAAAAATATCAAAATGGCTAACAGACATACAAAACGTGTGCGATAGAGCATAAAATAAAGTGCAACAACTAGTGTCCTCGGACAAATTCCAGCATCCAGGAATCTTTTCAAAACCTACCGTGCAAAAAATATAGTGCAAAAACACAACATAATAGTGTTTCTAACAGTTGCGTGACCAGAGACTTTATAAACCCGAGTAAATATGGCAGCTTAGAGTCCAAAAAGGACACCGAGTTGGCTAATTTACTCCTGAACAGGTAGATAAGCATTAGCGTCAGAATAATTTATCACGGCTGCAAGGGACGGGCCTTTTATGTCATTTCAACATATGTGTACAGTATTTTCCAAACTTAAGTCATATACAGCGTCATGAAGAGGAAAAAAACACTTAAGTTGGATTTATTTAGAAATTATTTCACAAAATTTAGGACAAAGAACAGAAATTTAGCACAGGAACAACAGGCTGAATATGGTAAGTATGTAGTTAACGTAACACATTAACAGAGACTGAAATTCTGCCCATTCTTCCTTGCAAAATAGCTCGAGCTAGTGAGGTTGGATGGAGAGCGTTTGTGGAAAGAACTGAAAAATGCTGTTCACAGATTCTCGATTGGATTCAGGTGGACTTTGACTTGGCATTCTAACAGGATACGTTTATTTGTGAACCATTCCTTTGAGATTTGCTGTATGTTTGGGATCATTGTCTTGTTGGAAGAAATCTCATCCAGTTTCAGGTCTTTTGCAGACTCCAACAGGTTTTCATCCAGAATGGTCCGTATTGGCTGCATCCATCTTCCCCTCAGTGTTTAACCATCTTCCTGTCCCGCTGAAGAAAAGCAGGCCCAAACCATGATGCTGCCCACCACATGTTTGACAGTGGGGATGGGTGTGTTGAGGGTGATGAGCTGTGTTGCTTTTACGCCAAACATATCGTTTTGCATTGTGGCCAAAAAGTTTGATTTTGGTTTCATCTGACCAGAGCACCTCTTCCACATGTTTGGTGTGTCTCCAGGTGGCTTGTGGCAAACTTTAGACGAGACTTTTTATGGATATCTTTGAGAAATGGCTTTTTCTTGCCACTCTTCCATGAAGGCCAGATTGTGCAGTGTACGAATGATTGTTGAGACTCCCACCTCAGCTGTAGTTCTCTGCAGTTCATCCGAGGTGACATGGGCCCTTGGTGCATCTCTGATCAGTCTTCTCCTGTCTGAGGTGAAAGTTTACAGGGACGGCCAGGTCTTGGTAGATTTGCAGTGTCTGATACTCCTTCCATTTCAAAATGATTGCGCTGTTTTTAAGCTTGGGAAATCTTTTTGTATCCAAATCCGGCTTTAAACTTCTCCACAACAGTATTACGGACCTGCCTGGTGGTCTGGTTTCATGATGCTCTCTGCGCTTTAACAGAACCCTGAGACTATCACAGAGCAGGTGCATTTATACAGAGACTTGCACACACAGGTAGATTCTATTTATCACCATCAGTCATTTAGGACAACATTGGATCATTCAGAGATCTCGCTAAACTTTTGGAGTGAGTTTGCTGCACTGAAAGTAAAGGGGCGATAATTTTGCACACACCACTTTCAGTTTTTTCAGTTTAAAATATCCAATAGAGATTCGTTCCACTCAATTGTGTCCCACTTGTTGGTGATTCTTCACAAAAAATAAAAATGTTATATCTTTATGTTTGAAGCCTGAAATGTGTCAAAAGGTTGAAAAGTTCAAGGGGCCGAATACTTTCGCAAGGCACTGTATACTAGGGTAGAGTTTCCACTCTAACAATTCCATTTGCAACTGAAATGTTTTTCTCAGCACTGATGGCTATGCCAAGAGGGGAGGGAGAGAGAGTTTATAAGGTAAACCTGAAGGAGACCGCAAACTTCCCTTTACCCAGCCACATCAACCAGCTCCGAATGGGGGACCCCGGGGCGTTCCCAGGCCAGGTACATAATCCCTCCACCTAGTCCTGGGTCTTCCCCAAGGCCTCCTCTCAGATGGACGTGCCTGGAACACCTCCCGAGGGAGGCGCCTAGGAGGCATCCTTACCAAATACCCAAACCACTTCAACTGGCTCATTTCGACGCAAAATATAAATTAAATATACGCAATCCAGCTTTTTGGGTCTGTGTCAGCCTAACCCGGATCAATGACAATTCTTCATCTTCTTCTTACTGGATAATCGTTAGTAAACTTAGTTTTGCAAGTCTTGGGACATCTGGCAGCCAGGTGTCCCAAGACTTAACTAACTCCTTCCAGAGACTAGTTAGCAGAGCCACTGCCCAAGACCACTGTGACTGGTTTAAAGAAATGCAAACAACCCAGAGCGTTTTTTTTTTCCAATCCCAAAATGTGTGTGTGGTGTAGGCAGACCTTACTCCACAGCGCTATGGAGATAGAACTGGACACAAGACTAGTATCTGCTTGATATCCAATATCAGATCAGTGCATCCCTACTTAAGATCAGCTTAGTTCTACATTCAAGCGCTATGTTGTTGGCAGTGACGTGCGGTGATGTCAGTAAGAGGCTAGGCACTGAGTTATGAA
>NC_045739.1:26435150-26438737 GCF_008692095.1 Etheostoma spectabile | reverse complement strand
CCTAATTTATTGTTTAGGCTAATAATCAAAACAGTACGCTAAACGTTACGCACAAGCGAGACACACACGCACGGTCGATAGCAAGACATTTCCAATCAATCTATCAATTAAAATCAATCTAATGTATTTATATAACACTTTACAGCAACCAGCAGGCTACAAAGTGCTTAACAGAATGAGTATAATTACATCATCCAATAGAAAGAGTGAACATAGCAAACAGTAAAATCAGAAAAGGTCTTAAAGAAACAAAAGAATGAAACTGTCCCACCACTGCTACGTATTAAAAGCCTGACTTAACAGATATGTTCTGAGTTTGGACCTAAAACGAGCGACATCTGTAACAGTGCAAATATTAGGGGTAACTTGTTCCTAGTCTCGGGGCAGCAATCGCAAAAGCCTGACCCCCCCCCACCGTTTATACCTGGATCTTAGGACTTCTAAAACCAGCTGATTTGAAGACCGCAATGACAGTTGTGCTCCCGCAAAGTTAAGATTTCAGACAAATACTCCGGGACGGACGGATGGGTACGGGTGCGCGCGCACACACGCGCACACAGCATCAGAATGCAAGTTATGAAACCATCTTTGTTATAATTATCTGCATGGTAACTGACCACAGTAAGAAGAGCTGGATATCATTGCTACATGTGTGACTAGTCATATGCTAACTCTTTGAGACTTATTACACAGAACAAGATTCTGAACTTGATCCCGCCGACTGTCCTTTAAAAGCTTATTTAAGACCAGCTAGTGTTAAACTGAGAATACATTTGCTTAATCTTAGACACTTACTTTGCATTTTGTAGTCAAAGGTGAGCTCTTCTCCTGCTCGAATAGCCCGTGTTGAAAATAGAGCAATTCTTGGGAGTCTCTCATCAATGTTGTCGATGAACACATTATATACCTGCAGGTTGGGGTTACACTGCAAAAAAGAACGCAACTTGGGTCAGGAGTTTCTCAGACAGCGCTTTTAAATTAAGAAACCGCATATTTCCAAAGTGTGCTAAGAAAGGGAGGAGCTATGCACACAATGCAAATACTATTGTCAACAAGTCCCTAGATGTCTACTGCTTTATTTTGATATGGTGCTGCAGAGACACTTACGGCTCCTTTTCAAGACAACTCGATACATTTCAAATACTCAAACAGAGCTGCCAATCTTTCTCTATAAAACCATTCAAATTCCATTTGTTAAATTTTGTAATCAAATAATATTTAAATGTTTAATGCTCAAATGCAGCCTGTTATTTATATGTACTACACTGCTCAGTCTTATGCATTGCCAATGCCACTATAAGCATGTGGTTGTGTCCACTAGAGGGACTCATAACATTAGCCTGGCCTTGAAGGAGACCTCCGTCATGGCGCATTGCACGCAACTTTGATTACATTAATTTTCCACCACGAGCACACAGCAACAAACACAAATCAACAGAGAACTCTGTAATGAACCATTATCTAACAAGTGTAGTGAAGCAGCTCTGTTGTAAAGGCTAACGGTGCTCGGATAAAACAATGACTGCAGTCTCTGTTGACTGATTTTCATTGGTATTCAATTATTTTCCTTTTTCACCCCTTGCTTATTTTCTGTTGAATTGTACAGTATTTTTACAAATGTTTATCATGTGAAGCACTTTGTGACTTTGTTTGTAAAAGGTACTATATCAAATAAAAGTATTATGTTAGAAAACGCAGTCAAAACAATATGTCATAAACTAGCTAAGTAATAACTAAGGCGCCGTCACTAATATTTTAGTGATTTTTAAGCAACCTGTTTCTTGCAGATTGTCACGTTACTGAGAATACAGCTGTTAAACGGTAATATATGATATCAAGGCTAACTCTGACAGCTGTAGGGCGGCTAACAAACTTCAGCTGTCTCCATGAAGCTCCCAGCTAAGCTTCTATAAGTTGCGACGCAGTTCCAAAACAAGAATGAACTAGAACTGTAAGCAGTTATAACGGCGTCCAAGCCTCCTTGTGCCAGTCGCCCCCAATGAAGTGTGCGTGCGAAAGTAGGCACCAAAGCTTAACGGTGGGGAAGCAACGTCGATAAATATTGAGAGCTGTGAGCCGCAAGGTCTGCGATACATTGCCATTGCAAATATCCCATTGACATTGATTGAGTAAAAGGGCCAAAACTGGTCTGTGTTTTACAAATTTACTCCCCTGGTCTATCTTTGACAAATTTGGTACCAAGCCTCATAGCGGCGAGCAAGTTTCATATTGATGGCATTTACTGTGGCAGAGATACCTCAATCGCAAACTTCCCATTGAAATGCATTAAGTTATTGGCCAAAACAAATAAACGTTGATTATAGAGCACCCTAATGATCGTTCTTCGCCAATTTGGAACAGAGCATCGTAGTGTGATGGTAAACAATGAACTTGCTGATCAAATTTAATTTGGCCGAGATATGATATAATGTGTGGTAGCTATATGTTATGGCAGGCAATACAGCAGCAGAAAAAAGCTTTGAGATGCACACCACACTGTCATTTATTCTCTACAGTGTGAAGACACTCACACTGTGGTTGACAAAGTGGGAGATGTTGCCATGGTGAGCTGCGTCCACTGTGTACACATCCTCCACATAGTCCAGGTCAAACAGGTAGGTAGACCCCTGGCGGTCGTACACATGACCCCTCCTCTCTGCTTCCTCTGTTGTGATGATCTGGAGGAAACAAGACAGGACAATACTAGAACCAAAGCCTGAACCATTTTTGAATAAAACACTCAAATACTTCAGATATTTACTGTAAGCTTAGCCACAAAACAATTGATCAATTCTCAAAACAAATGTTGAGCACCACTGATATAGTGAAAGAAAGTGCATCCGCACTCCCCAAACATGGACACTTAGTGACTACAAAACAGAAACCCCTGTCTAATCTCACAGAAGAGCCTTGCAATAAATGCTACCTTTGTTTAACTAGAAGTAGAAGTAGTGTAGTAAATTTCAGAACTGATATTTCTGACAATATTATCCTCATTTTTATTTCTATACTTGTAGAAGCTATTGGAGTCAATAGAAATTGAGCATATTTAATTGTGATTTATGGTTGTGCAGAGGCTCCATGCAGAGCTTCCTCCGTAGCCTACAAACATCAAGTTGCCTGAAGTAATGTCAATACAGCATTGTTACTGTATTGACATTACAGAAGTCTCTCTACCTCCTTAACAAAGTTTGTTCACTGCTGGCTACAAGTTAGTATCAAACACAACAAAGGTTGACACTTGAATGGCGTTTTGAGCTAACGTTAACAATCAAACAACCATAGATACCTAAAATGTTTTTGAAATGAGTCCCATCTTGTTATTGTTAGTAATGAGAAAAGTTTATTATTTCATAGGTTTCACAAATTTCAGTAGGACACGTTATGCCGTAAACTGTTTAAATCTGAGCATGTGCAACTCAAATCTGCACTCAACTCACATCTGCACACGACTCATCGGGGAGTGACACCTCACATTAATATCACAGTGAATGGTGTCTGTGTGAAGTTTTGAAAAACTGTATGCAACTAACTTCAGTTGGTAGAGTAACAGTGTGGGACGGAGCTGCTGGACCTGGGCCAGAGAT
>NC_045739.1:26435012-26435140 GCF_008692095.1 Etheostoma spectabile | reverse complement strand
GCCAGAATATCATAGTTCATAAAAATGCGTTGCAGTGACAATACAGACATTTCAAGCACACAACGTGTGTATCCGCTGTTCGACCCGTGCTGGACCCGTTCCTAATGAGTCAGCCGTCTCTCTGTGAG
>NC_045739.1:26434923-26435002 GCF_008692095.1 Etheostoma spectabile | reverse complement strand
CACACTCCCTCTCGCAGTCATAAATAGCCTATGTGACAATAACATTTTTTTGGTTAAAATCAACAAATAATCGTGAGAA
>NC_045739.1:26428442-26434913 GCF_008692095.1 Etheostoma spectabile | reverse complement strand
CAAAATTTTGATCAAAATAATCGTGATTATCATTTGGGCCATAATCGTGCAGCCATACCATGAGCTGTCTGAAGTATCCAGAATACAGTGAGCCCACGTCACATTGAAAATTAACATTGCTGTATTTGTGAGAGATTTGTGATACAATGGGCTGGCCTGCATTATCATCCAGGCAGATCACCTCTTCAAGAGATATAGCGGGATATAATGATTATGGATTTATTGTACAAATTGTACTTAAGAGCTTGTTACAGAGGCACATCTGTTTTGGCCAGGTCTTACCTCTCCCACGTACTCCATGATGAATGTGTTCTTCTTGATATGCTGCAGTGTGCGGACACCCCAACCCCGGCCGTTCTCCGTCTTAAAGATGCACAGGTCAAACTGGATGCCTTTCTGCACCACCCTGTTAGGACAATCGAGGCTACAGCTGCATTGGGAGTTACACTCATAAATGGGCTGTCCTGCCCGGATCCGGACCTGCCCTCTGTCATTGTAGGCCATGCGGTGCAGGGAGGCCCCAGGGCAACAGCCATTTATCGGCTCCTCTAAACAGTTCTTACACTCACAGCCCACAGCCATTTCATCTAACACGATGCCTTGACCTACTTTGTAGTTGTTGATGTAGGTGAAGTTTTTTGGAGGGCCCTCAAAGTCCACTTCGTTTAGGACAAAAATGCGACCTGGGTGGTTGCGTGTCTGGTTCAAATGGGCCTCCCAGCGCTGCAAACTCTGACGGAGTTTTGCTTTTTGGACAAGGTATGAGGCAACTTCCTTATCCAGTTTTTTAGGGATGTAGCGTCTCTTGTGGCGCCTCAGCTCTTGTTCCAGGTCCCGTTGGAACTGCTTCATTAGTTTGGGGCATTTAAGGTTCTTCTTCGGTTCCCAGGTGTTATCACACTCTGGAAAGCCCCTCCACTTTACCAGGTATAACTCCTCCTCCTGAAACACAAAAACTTTAGTTAAGGGCAAAGATTGGATTCTTTCTCATTTCTAATTTATGTTTGGGCAGTCCACTCTTGTCCACTGCGCTGTAGACAGGTAAGTAGGTATTGATAAGTAGCCTATTGATTTTTTTCCTCAAAAGGTTTTTTTTTTGTAGCCTACTTACAGTAACGAGCTTAGCGTTAGTTCATCTGCGCCAGCAGCCATTGGTAATCCTCTCTGTATCATTCCCAGTAATGTACTGCGTGATGTGTATGCACACCTCTCAGCTCAGCTGTGTGTGGAGTGCAGGCATCACTGTACAGAATCCCGGCATGTGAATAGAGATGCAAATACAAAGGGATGGGTTTGTGCTCTACCTGTGTAAAGTTGCCTGCTGTAAATGCTTGAAATGCCAAATACCAGAAAGCATTTTTTTCCTCTGCACATTTTCTGAATTCATGATTATTCTGCAGGCCAGACTGAAATCTTTGACAGCTGACATTGGCTGATCTATAAAAAAAATTAGCAACCGATCACCTACAGTCTGTTGTTATTTTCACGTGATTGGCTAGTTTAACATATGCCGATATGCCAGACAAATGCTGTAAATAAATAACATTGTAAAGGCTACCATACACACAACATAAGAATTACATATAGGCTAGCAAATTATAGCAATAAACCCACTATTAATTACATTATTTTAAAGCAGTGTAACTACTGTAGCATGTAAATAATGCACCTAAAATACAAACGTGAGCAAGAGCGTTCAACAACTACCTTTATATCAAATCAACAGCTAAGGCAGCTAAAGAACACATACAACAAAATCACCAGCTAACAATGAACTGACAACATAAGTTATACAACTTACAGTTCTCAAGAACACACGCATTCGATCTCTACAGGCTAGTTACCCTCTGAACAGCGAGTCTTTCCTTTCTCTCCCTTTTCTGCTGGGCGGCAAGCGTGACCACTTGCGGTGTGAAGCAAGTGTCCGTGCTATTCTCCGATATGCACTCTAACAATCACTGCTGATATACAGCCTTTTGGAGAAATGCATATTGTATTGTCATTACCTGTTTTTATACAGAAGTGTAGCTTGCTAAATATATCACATTTTTTATTTGTATATTGGAAGTGGAAAAAAGGAAATGGTTCCATAACATTGCACTTTAGATGTGTGTAAATTTCCCACACCAGGAGTAATTTATATAAGGGAGAGCCGGGACAGTTGAAACCCTTTTTAATTAAACGTAATTTACAAAGCGATTGTGTCACACTGGAAACTAATATTTTGTCACTAGCAACCTACACGCGTCAGCAGTCTAATACAGTTGCATTTTAAACTTTGAACAGAAACCGGTCAGGAATTATTACAGAAAAAGTGGGGACTCTGGTCGGGACGAATGAAACAGCATGGGGGGACGAATGAAACATACAGTTTAAAGCAGGGGTCTTCAACGTTTTCCAGGCCAAGGACCCCCAAACTGATGGCGAGATGGAGCAGGGACCCCCTAATCATATATATTGTATAAAATTGTGTTATATCAAACTGGTCCTATTGTGCCATGTGTGCATTGATGAATGAAAGACATCTTCTGCCTCCATTTATCTGTTTACTACAGTGTGTTGAATTCATGTTAATGTGTATTTAAAGACATTTCAATTAGTGGGAAAAAATTTGGGGGGGGGGGGGGGGGGGGGGAATATAAAAAAAAGTCTAATCAACCAAAACTTTCGCGACCCCCATGCAGTACCTCCGTGGACCCCCTAGGGGTCGCGGACCCCCTGTTGAAGACCCCTGGTTTAAAGCATATAAACCTCCCACAACTTCAATATTTTACCACATATCATGAATGGTACTCCCAAAAGGTGTTATTTTAGATGGATTGTTGCAGGACAATACGTCATTGTGACGAATGCATGAAGCGATTAGTGTAATTACATGTACTGAGGATGATTCGGCCATTTTTATAGCTAGAACAGTATATTTTCCCCATTTATATCATGTTTCTATTGCGGAAAATTAAGTTTCACTAGGTTTTTATGTGGGTTAGGCCGCTGAACATCCAAATAAAGCCCCATAGCCCGTCATTCTCTATTGGATAACATGGGAAAACTTGACCCCCTACCTGGTCGACCCAAATATATTTTCATCTTTCTAAAACTGCTCTTCCGTGTCTCACCTCCATAATTTATTGTATAAAAACAGATAGTGGTGCATTTACTTAAAATACATGGAGTTCCAGCCTGGTCAGGACAGCTGAAACAGCTGTTTCAAACATCCCGACATAGACACATGCCATTACAGCCTGTTTTGCTTTTCATGTTAACAAGCATACAATATGAAAGACTGGGATTGTGGAGAACACTAAATGGCCAGCATGTAATCAAACTTTTAAATGAAAAACACTCATTAATAATTGGAAAAAATTTAACCGCTAATGAAGTTTACTTTTGATCATCAAAACTTGTTTATCGCCTGTAAATGAGATAAACAGAAATAACAGGAAGATATTTGGCTGACAGAAGGATGCTAACATGCTCTATTTTTTGACCTAAGGAAGTTGGTCTATCATCATTGCACTCGGAGAAAACTGGAATGTTTCATTCGTCCCAGCTGTCCCCTAGTTCTATTTCATAGCGATTGATCATCTGTTCAAAAAATGTTTTATGTTCTATGCAAAATGTTCTATTAAAAACAGAAAATAAATATTTGTGTGTACTGTAAAGTGGTTAGAAAAAAGAAAATTGGCCTAGGAAATTGTTATTGGTCCACCTCTAGTTATTAGTTTTTATTATTATTAGTTTATTAGTAGTTATTATTAGTTATATCAGCAACAGATCATCTACAGTGTGTTAGATAATTTTGACAGCTACTCTTAATATAGACAACTGATTGACAAATTGATATCTGTGTGTGATAACATTTAAATAAATCAGACCTAAAAGAATGAGAGTATTACTGTGACTACCTGTTCAGCCTGAAGGATGTTGTTAACTGTACGACTTGACAGTGGTCTTTTGGCACCGGCCCTTGTCCACAGGCAAGGCGTATTTCAATTCCAACGAGCCTATTGATGTGCTAGTTGTGAATGATGTACTCCACCTGTGCAGTATTGTTGTATTATTAAACCCACCTGTGTGCGGAGTATTGGTTGTAATTGCCTGTGGGCACGCTGAGGATGGGCACGGCCAATGCATGGCAATAAACTATCAAATTGGAGTAAATGTAAATGTGCTGTATTTATATAGCGTTTTTCTAGTCTTAGCGACTACTCAAAGTGCTTTTACATCATATAGGATACATTCACTATTCACACACATTCATACACTGTGGCCGAGGCTGCCGTACAAGGTGCCACCTGTTCATCAGATATACACTCATACACATTCACACACCGATGCGCAGCACCGGGGGTAACTCGGGGTTCAGTGTCTTGCTCAAGGACACTTCAACATGGGACTGCAGGGCAAGGGATCGAACCACCAACCTTCCGATTGGCAGGCAACCGCTCTACCACTGAGCCACAGCCGCCCAGAGTGCTGTCCTAACAGCTTTATTTAAAAGGATTTCAATTAAAAGGAATAACAGTGGCCTGGAGCTACAGTGTCCAGCACAAAAGTGAATGTACAGTGTACAGGGAATGTAATGCTAAGTTCTTAACACTAGCAATGTAGCAGATGAACAGAGATCGGATGAAACAGTTATCGTTATACTAATACTGATAGTTTACCTTGGTCTTCTTGTAGTCACAGAGGAATTCCACATCATACTCATTGGAATTGGTTCTGTTCACCCCCAGCTGTTTACAGTAGAGTCTCTCTCTGCGACAGAGGGCTTCCAGCTCATCCCAGGACATCTTCCAAGGCACGCTGCAATCTGACACAGCAACTCCCTTTAACTCAACAAGTGGCGAATGCACTGAGGCAACACTTAAGTCAATTTAAACTGGCTGTGCTCATTGGTAGAGGTGTTTAGCAATATCACTGACTATTAACATTCTTGATGAATGGGATAATTCAGCATACATTACTCGGTGAAGAGCTTTTTATCTCGGTAAAATAGTTTTAATCCAAAAACTGCTTTTTACCGCCAAACACGGCAGTTCAGGATAATACCGACAAAAGCACGTTAAACGCATAGGTTTACTGAACTAGCTAGCTAAGTGGTGCAGTCTCTACATTAACAGTTGTTTAAATCGACTAACGTTAGAACACATTTGGCTCTATTTTGTTCAACTTTACTTTTTCATATGAGACGCTTCCTGATGAACACAAAAGCAATAACGGTACCTCGTGTTTTTAAAGAAAGACGAAGAAACCGAAACGGGAACCAGTCTTTAGGATTAGAATCGTCGCACACATAACGTTACATTTCTCGAAAACATCAAACATTAGCCAAAACCCCATTTAATTCCATTTAAACGTGTACGTGGCGCGTGAAGCCTATCGAGAATAGTTTTAACCGCTAAACTACGCAGGCTGCGCCTAAAATGCACAGCGCTAAACTAATTCATGTCACGTTATGCTTTCTAAAATAGATACAAAGATATAATTCACAAGCGGAGAATTTCCCCACAAAAGGCTGCATTAAACGGCAAGCATAGTCAACGTTACTTCGGACAACTAACGCTAACTTCCTCGTCACCATAATGTTCAATCCCACTGCTCTCGTTCGTGTTACGTGAACTCGAGGACAGGCAATAGTGCATATTTACGTTTTTTAAAAGTTATATGCTTAGTCTTGGGAAAATAACAAAAGTGTAAACATATAATGGCAAACAAAATTATACGTAGTCCTTATTAGTTACCTTTCAAATTTTCCGCCATGTTTTTCACACAGCCGCCAAAATACAAGAAGCTACTTTGGTGGGGAGGATCCTGCTGCAGCGTAGACTGTCACGGCTGCTGATTGGATGAGCGTCATCTGTCAGGCTTCTCATTGGTTCAAATGTCTTAAAGAGGGTTGACCATAAGCGAATTTGTCTCCCGCCCTACTATGCCTTACTCTAGCTCTGATTGGCTTACCCTGGCTAACCCTACCCAATCACACTACGCCTGCCTAAAACTAACCAATCCAACCAACAAAGACAATGAGAATAAGAAGCAGAGTAGGGCGCGTCTAAGAAGCGCTATTAATTTATTCATATTTATTTTTTATTGGAACAACAAAGAAACATTACAAGCAGTTGCAGGTAATGTTTCTTGGAGGTTGTACATTTAATCAATAGGCTATATAAGGGAAGTTTGGGGTCCCCTGCTGGAGCTGCTCTCCCAGATAAGCGGACGAAGATGGATGGATGGATGGATGGAGACCAGTGGACGGAGACCAGTGAAAGATATTAGAAGCTGTTTTACGGTGATGGCTAAGCTATAGCTACCGCGCAGCCTCCAACTGAGCCTGACGAAGTAGATGTGACCTGAGAAACCTGTCTGAAAGTTGTAAGTCTTCTGGTAGCTTTGCCAAGAGAAATCTCAATCATTCCCAATAAGCAGAGACAGAAAGCAAAGGTATGTTAGGAGATAACATAGACACAG
>NC_045739.1:26427372-26428432 GCF_008692095.1 Etheostoma spectabile | reverse complement strand
GCTAACTAAAATGCTAGTTAACATTAACATACCACAGGCTAATTATTGCTAACAAAAATGCTAGTTAACATTAGTAATTAAACCTTAACAGCTAATAAAAGTCCAAATTGTCTGCAAGCTTACCCTGTACTATACGGTAATTCCTCTACTGTGTGTCAGTAAGTTGCGTGGTTATGACATTTGTTAGCATATTTTTTACAAAAACGTCTGCTATGGAGCCATAACATGAGATACAAGGTAATGGAGCTTTTTATACGTTTTCTTGTTTCTTTAGAAATAAACAACGGACAAATAGAGTCTTCAAATGAGATGTAAAGTTATTTGCTGTCAAAGAGACGTCATAATGAATGACAGTCAATGGAATGCTAACGGCAGGTGATGGCTTATTAGCATCAAAATGGCGCCATAGGAGCTACGCTTAGAGAGGACGGGCTTACCCCCTTGGTTTTTCCGCTCGCCGCCATCTTGTCAGTCAAAACTCAGCCGATCTCTTGGATCGGCCTCTAGCTCACCCAGTAAGAGCGTGGCCCGGAATTGAATCCGACCAGTGGCCTTTTGCTGCGTGTCAACCGCCATCTCTCTCCGACCTTTCTTGTCTATCCACTGTCACTCTAAAATAAAGAGACAAGCCCCAAAAAATAATCTTTAAAAAAAATAGTCAATCTCCGGAGAGTAAAGAGGGTCTGATTCCCGACGGTTCTGTAAACTGCCGTTAGCATGTTTAGCACCGGAGTTAAGTGCTGACCGGAATGGTTGCTAGCTGGCTGGGGGCTGACTGTGGATTTGTCCCCCAGCCGGGGCTGTAATGATAGTGGATGGTTGCTAGCTGGCTGGGGGCTGACTGTGGATGTGTCCCCCAGCCGGGGCTGTAATGAATGATATTGGATGGTTGCTAGCTGGCTGGGGGCTTACAGTGGAATAAATGTGTCCCCTGGACTGTTGTCAGCTCTCATCCAAACTGAAGCCTTGCAGCACCGGGAGACTGAGGCAGACTGACAAGGGTGTGCTAGCTAGCTAAATTTCCATTAGATTAGTCGTCTATCTATACAGTTAACGTTAC
>NC_045739.1:26420504-26427362 GCF_008692095.1 Etheostoma spectabile | reverse complement strand
GTGGGTTAGCCCAGAGTTGTTAACCGTGGTCAAAACAACCATACTAAAAATAAATGAGTGTGTTGGACGGTGTCGTAATCTTACTTTACCCACAAAGAATTACATTAGCTTTAGCATTAGCTACTTGTCAACCAGCAGCTTTAGTAGTTACCCTTCAACCCTCTGCATTGTTGGCCATTCCGCAACAAATCCGGACCTGGTGGGTATTGAAGGACAATGGAACACGGAGCCGACACGCAACCGTTCCACAGTTGGTGGATATCCAGGGTGAGTGTCAGATATGGCAAAAGTACTCACTTCCCGTACTCAAGTAGAAGTTCAGATACTTGTGTTAAAAAATACTCTGGTAAAAGTAGAAGTACTGATTTAACTTCTTTACTCGAGTAAAAGTAACAAACTACAGGTTTGGAAATGTACTTGTAAGTTTAAAAGTTAAAGTAGCCTTGTGAATGACAACCATTTTTTATACAAAGCTACCTGGAAACTTCAGTGGACATGGAAAAAAGGCTCTTTATATGCCATTGGCTACATTTTAAATGGAAGTCTGCCAATAGGCCTTAAACATCACAAATTGTATATGATTATTGTGACAGAGACTGGGACTCCAGGTTATTAAGATTCTGACTGAGTAGCACGATATGAATTCAGTTGTGATTCTGTGAGAATTCACAGATCCAGTCGCTCTTTTTTAATCTTCCCCTTAACATTTAAATTAATCTACATGTATGTGTGTTCAAATATGAGTTCTGGAAAGAAAATAAAGGATAAATTAAAGAAGAATTACTAAACAGACATTAAATAAAAAGTTCCCACAGCACATTGGCCAGGAGTCATTCTTGATGCCTATTATCTCAGAGGATGATTGGGAATGTTTTGCTGCTTGTCTGCCCAATGTCTGGGATCTGTTTTCTTCATTTTTAATCATGTCGCCATCCATACTACTATGTTCTAACGTTACCACCATCAAGCCGCAATGATTTGCCATGAAGGAATGCCGCAGAATCTGTTAAGTCGCCTTGTAGTGGTGTGTCAAGTACAACATATAGTATATTTCCATCCGATTAGATTGAATTTGGTATTGATGAAGCAAACAATAATAACGGTAACTCCAGTGAAATGACTTGAAACTTGTTAGTGTGGATGAGATTAGGACCGTATTTAAAGTTTCGCCCCAGGTATGTCTGTTAAAACACAGACGGAGACAACTGTCTCATGATGCTTTATTACAATCAAGCAACAGTACAAACATTGGCAGGGGTAGCGCTGCTACGGCTGTGTGTATGTGTGGTTCTGCAAAGAAATAAGTAACATAAAGAATACCATACACAATGTATAAGAAAAATATATATAGTATGCTAGCAAATAATAAAAATAAACCCACTATTAATTAGTTATTACATTATCATTTTTACACTTTTCAAGCATGCACACAAACAATCTCAACTGATTATCCTCCAGACAGCTATTTCTTACTTCATTGTAACAAACAGTCTGTGAAATCCTGGAAGGGCTTATAATAGTGGAGAGTGATGTGTAAGATGAGAAGGCAGAAGTTGGTAATGTATGTCATCGTGCAAACCAGTACAGAAGGCATCAATGAATTGTTGGGGAGGGTCATGCCTTCTTCTCAATCATTTTGGAGGTTAATAGAAAAATGTATTATCGCCATAGGGAGGGTCAAGTCTTTTTTTACCCCCCCCCCAAAAAAAAACAACCTTAGGCCTTTTTTCAGATATAGGTTTCCCTTTTCTATCAACCAAGCTGTAGCTAGCTACTTGCGTTAGCCAACATAACAGTTTTGTTGTAGGAGCCCTGAAGGACTGTAAGCTAATGACCCCGCTAGACCCCAGTATACGGACAGCAGACTGCTGCACAGCATAAAGCCTAGCATAGCAGGATAAAGAGATCCTCAGGTTTAGATAAACAATGAGTGGTTCACATTAAAGATGTTTCTGTATTAGACTTTTAGCTTTTTAACATCTTTAAATAAGTGATCTTGGGCCAGCACTTCCTCTGGGTGAAATTACTGTTGGTGGCCAAATGAAGCTTTATGAAGCATTTTCTTTATTTTCTGAGCCCACTAGATGGCGCTCTTGGTTTGAAGAAAAAGTTTCGATGAACGGCAACTCAAGTGGGCTTTCAACCCTTTCTTGAAATGTGCGCACCATGTGCTAAAACCCCCTGCTAAAAGGCACCAGATTACAGAAAATGACATTTACTTTGACCCCCCACCGCATTACATTGTCCCACACGCTTTGTAAATGCTTCCTACAGCCATGGGAGTCAGAGAGGCAAAAACACCAGACCAGAGGTTTAACCTGTGACCTAAAAGTGACCGAGGGTTTCCACTTGTCACAACTAAAAGTGCACAATTGCCAGCATCTTCAGTGGTTACGCTTAACTTTTTTATGTTAAAAGTTTTCCATAGCTTGTCAAACCACAGTGACATCCTTAGAGTCCTGATAGTTAATATCAGCCCTCACAGTAATATGGCTCAGATGTAAACCACGGTCCTCGGCAGACCAGGGTTCCCCTGGTTCTGTCCTGGCTACTTGCTGACCTCTGGCCTGGGGGAAGGCAAAACCATCCAGAGGTGCATGCTCAATCCTGCACAGGTTGTCCTCGCTGTCACTGCTGTAGCTGGGATTGGAGGCACTGACGAGGCCGCAGCGGAGCTGGCCAGGTTTGTGATGTGTCATCTGAACATCGTCTGTTTGAACAGCCTTTTCCATCTGCCAAACACTGATGGGGCCCTCCACATCCTCCAGCACGCTTGGCTCCACCTTACGGAAAGTGTGGCGGGCATATAGGCCGATGCAGAACATCTCCACAATCACACAGTAGTGGTAGATCACTGAGATTAGACAGAGACCACAAGACACGGTTAAAGGACATTATATCCAATTATTTTACATGAATATTACATGAAGTTAACTAAAAGAGCACTTGGAGAGAGCATGCCCTATCTCGCTAGTTTAAAGTTCCAACTTGAGGGGTCATTCACGGGACTCGGGAACACAGTCTTCCAATTATTCCAACACCATATGAATATTACAATGTTAACAAAAGTAAATAATAATTTGTGCATCCTCCCCGGGATTTGGATCCGCTCCAAAGTTTAATGGGCTCTTCTTCGGCCCATGCTACACCCTTCCACCAAGTTCATTGAAATTGGGCCAGTAATTTATGCAACACTATACAAATCACAAAACATACAGTAACTTCAACTTGTATAAAGGTTCCCTCTTTAGCATTTAGCTTAGCACAGCACCATGAAACCATAAATTACAGTGCCTTAACTGTATTTTCCTCACTAGCTCCGCCCTTTTGTCCAAATATGGTCACTCTAGCTCCAAAATACCAAGATGCCGATGGCCAAAATGCTAACTTCTGGCTTCAAAACTGCAGTTACTATCGTTACCTCCATTATTTTTACAGTCTGTTTTTATAAATATATTTAAGAAAACAGATTACATTTCACAGCAATTGTATTTTATGTTTCATGTGACAAATACATTGATTGGTTGATTTACGTTAAAATTGCATTCAGATTGCTGTGAATTTGCAGGTACTGGTCTCACCAGTAAAGTCTGTACCCAAAGCACACCCTCCATGAATTCTGCAGACTTGTGGAACTATGTAAGGCCCTTTTGGCTCTGGCCTTTACTGGAAGACATCCATCATCTGCCTGTCTAAGTGCAGGGCTTGCACGTATATATATAATTCATGTGGATGTTTGTTTGTTATTTGTTATTTTATGATCCTGTTATGATGTATGTGTGTGTTGTGTATGATGTCTTTAATCTATCTATCTATCTATCTATCTATCTATCTATCTATCATGTGATTGCAGTAGACATACATACAAAAAAAAATTTGTTTTGAATTGTTAGAGGTTGAATCGCGATTCGAATACAAATTGATTTGTTTGCACACCCCTACCACTCAAGGTACTCTTACTAGCTTTTCAAAGTTTATAACCACATCCCATGGTCTTTATTAGTGGATGGAAGCCGGCCACATGATAACAAGTTTGTGTATGTGCAGAGGCGGTGAATTTCTTTGACATCAGATGTAAATGCCTCTGTGATCATTCTTCTGCTGTCCACTGACTCCTGGAGTCGACTTTGAGTTAGGATTATTTTGTCACACATACTGGTCCCAAGAGCAAGAATGAACCTAGCTGCTCGCAATTGACCAAAAGTGCTTGGATGTGACATGTCAAGTCCTCTGTTGTGTGCAAACTGGCATGTAAGGCCAATAGTGCAGAAACTACACAGGACCTGCTAGTTGGTAAGTGGTGAAGATAATTTGAGAAAGAGATTGAAAGAGGCCAAATGTGATGGGACTTACACTGTGACCTGGCCAGCACAGAGAAGGGTGGTGTGCAGGGGATAACCTCCAGAGCACCCATGGTCTCTAAGATGCCACTCTGCAGGCCACACAGCACCAACACCACGATGATGCAGATGAACTTGGCTCTCAGTCCGTAGCCATGTAACGCACTCTTGGTGGCTTTATAAAAGAGCAAGTGGCCGTAGAAGGACACGAAGGTTGACATACCTATTATAGCGTTCACATACAAGTTGGGGTTGACAGAATTCACCTGGAGAACAAGAAGATGGTTGTCACGGATTTTTGGCAGTTCTTTAATTTCGTGTTAGTTTGAATGGAATGAACACTGCCACATCAGCAGGCTGTATGTATATATGGCTTTTAACAAGTTACCATCACAATTTCAATGCAAGCATTTGCTTACTCGTAGGATTTTTACAGTGATTTAAAATGATAAAGCACTGAAAAACCATATAGTATCAATAGTAGCAATCTGTGATTAAAAGAAAAACGTACAGCATAGTAGAGCAGCACAGACTTGACCACCTAATGCATGCTGGGAGAATAAGCACAGATCAAAGTTTGAATCAAGGACTCACATCACCGTAGTCATACTGTTCATCTGTCCACAGGACCAGTGTGACGAAGAACAGGATGCTGCGGATGACAGAGAGCTGCAACACAGCAGCCAGCATCCAGCCGCGGCTGCTGCACACAACACAGAACAACACAACACAATGAACACAACGGTTTTTCACTGTGTGTGTGTGTCTGTCTGTCTGTCTCTGTTCATCTTTGTCATCATTGTGTGTGTGTGTCTCTCTGTCTGTCTCTGTGTGTGTGTGTGTGTGTCTCTCTCTGTCTGTGTCTGTGCGTGTCTGTCCATCTGTGTGTGTGTGTGTGTGTGTGTCTCTGTGTGTGTCTGTCTGTCTGTGTTTGTGTTTTCGTGTGTGTGTGTGTCTCTCTGTCTGTGTCTGTGCGTGTCTGTCCATCTGTGTGTGTGTGTGTGTCTTTCTGTCTGTCTGTCTGTGTTTGTGTGTGCGTGTGTGTGTGTCTGTGTCTGTGTCTGTGCCTGTCTGTCCATCTGTGTGTGTGTGTGTGTCTGTCTGTCTGTCTGTCTCTGTCTTTCTGTCTGTGTGTGTGTCTCTGTGTGTGTCTGTCTGTCTGTCTGTGTTTGTGTTTGTGTGTGTGTGTGCGAGTGTGTGTGTGTGTGTGTGTATACCGGGTGATGGTCACCATTGGCAGACAGCAGCAGCAGCAGCAGGGGAAAGGGTCTGGAGATACGTGCTGTCCTGACAGAGCAGCCAGCATACGAGCTTTCCCTCCAAAGAAGTCTGTGATCAGTCCCATGAACTTCAGCAAGGTGATGGAGTGATACCTGCACACACGGATGAGGACACGACCACCTAATGCATGCTGGGAGAACTTTACACATGGGATTACACTCTTAACGTGATGGATTTTTGATGACTTAATTGTCTTGTATGTTCTAAGGGGCTCACTGTATGTGAGAGATGTTCTTGCTGTTTTTGTTTTGTGTGAGCTCACCTAAACAAATTCCTACCAACTGTGTTGAAACGGCAATACATACAATCTGGCAATCCCAAGACTTGTTAACTCACAGTGAGGCGATGAAATTACACAGTGAGGAAGAGCGCGGCACATACAGCGCTATAAGGGAGGTCAAGGCAAAGACCTGAGTTAAAAAGAACATTCAAATGTTGAGACACAATGCAAGTGTGCCTGGGACCACAACAAATATGCGACATTTCACATTGTTAGTTGTCATTGATTGTGTGATGTGTGCGTGGGAAGGACGAGGTTGCCGTTACCGGGTACATTCCTAATATCCACAGGCAGAGGCGTCTCCGTCTGGACGAGGGGATGTGGCGCAAGAAGAAGCCCACCTCCTCCAGGAACACGGCCAGTAAGATGGCAGCCAGGCCGGCCGGGATCAGGAAGAGCCACAGTTCGTCTTTAAGGACTGAGAAGAGACACACTTTCACCCACTGCCTACTAGATTTCCGTTTTGTTTCACTTAAGCCTTGTGTTTAGGGGTGGGAATCGATTCACACCTCACAATTCAATTCCGAGGCCGACGATGCGCATATGACACATGCCTTTGGTGTGGGAGACCCGGGTTTGATTCCCACTGCGATAAATCAACCAATGCGTCCCTGAGCAACACACTTAACCCCTAGTTGCTCCAGAGCCGTGCCACCTCTGACATATATAGCAATTGTAAGTCGCTTTGGATATAAGCGTCAGCTAAATGACATGTAATGGAATTTACTTATGTAATTAAAAAAAAAAAAATACATATAAATATAAGTTTTCTAATCACTTCCTTGACAAAACAGCTATGCAAAGCTTAGATTTGACATATATTTGCCACACACAAATGTTGTCTACCAAGTTTTTTAGGTTGGAGTCATTCCAATGTTTAATCCCTTAAACATGCCGAGTCACCTTCTGTCACAGTCAGAGACTCAGTCATGTTTAAAGGGGGAGAATTGGCTTCTT
>NC_045739.1:26420374-26420494 GCF_008692095.1 Etheostoma spectabile | reverse complement strand
ACATGAGGTGGTCAGATGTAATGTGATAAAGCAGGTCAACAGCCTTTATGTGTTTTGTATGTCTTATTAGATTATGTGTATATATACATAATTCATTTTATTTTCCTTTTGGCCATTTTT
>NC_045739.1:26419520-26420364 GCF_008692095.1 Etheostoma spectabile | reverse complement strand
TTCTGCACTCTTGCTTACACTCTAAGATGTTGTCCATTATCCCGTCCTCTTTCAGTCACCCTGTTTTCTGATTTGTACATGTCTGGAGACAGGAACTTTTAAATCAATGGTTGTTTTTTTAAATAATTGATTATTAACTTATCTGAATCGAGCATTGAATTGGTCTAGAGAGAATCATGATGCGTCTAAGAATCGAGTATTTTTCCTCCCCTACTTGTGATGTCATCATGGTCAAATCTGACCTGTTTTCTAAATGTCTAAATCTTTTTGACAAGCTAGTTTTGATTACCCAAAAATCAAAATAGATGGTTCCATACAGGAAAGTCCTAAAGGAAAAGATTGGATCTCTACTTTCATTGAATTTTGGGTATCCCGACTGAACGTTGACCCTTCTGTGATTATCCTTCCTTTAATATTGGTCTAAACATTTTGTAATTTCTGCTTTTTTTAACTCAATAATTAGGTATAATTTCTTACAAATGAGATGTATTGACCCTAAATTCCAAAAAATGAATAAAACTAGTAATAAGTTGGTGTCAGTGGTGTTTATACATGAAAGTGTAAAGAAGCATTAAACGTTCAAAAAAAGCACCAAAAACATAAAAAAATAAAAATAGTTCCACAAGTGTGGAAAAAAAAGAAAATTTTCAGTTTGGGCTCAGGAGGAGGATGCATAGCCAAAGGGAAGACAACGTAAGGGTTAATTCATTTTATCTGATGTTTTCATGTTTCATTATTGTTTCTTTTATTTATTTATTCACAAGGATAGTGCTCATTCATTAAAGGTCCCATGGCATGAAATCGTCACTTTATGAGCTGTTTTAACATTAATATGAGTTCCCCC
>NC_045739.1:26419436-26419510 GCF_008692095.1 Etheostoma spectabile | reverse complement strand
TATGGTCCCCCAGTGGCTAGAAATGGTGTATAAATACGTGTAAACTGAGCCCTGGGTATCCTGCTCTGCCTTTG
>NC_045739.1:26417250-26419426 GCF_008692095.1 Etheostoma spectabile | reverse complement strand
GAATGCTCAGATGGGCCAATCTGGAGTCATAAAGGCCAAGGTTACCTCCCCTTTCTTGGCCTTGTCAAGTCAATATGGTCAAGTCAGCCATAAAATACATTTTACAAAAGCACATTAAAAACACTCAAAAACACATGTTCACATGTCTGGCTGCCCAGTCCTTAAGGAGAAAGTGTGTTGGCAAGTACAACTTCTTATCTGATTTGGTGCGGTGTTCCATAAATCACAAGCTCTTACAGAGAAGTATAGGTGACTAAAAGCACTGATCCTAAGAGGGACTACACAGTCCCTTCTTAGGGCAGATTGTGTCGCTCTACTGTTAGATGTTTACCCCCTTCTTTTTGACAGGAGGGATTATACCAGGGATGTAGCGCAAGATTCTGGGCACTATAGAAAAGCATTTTTTACGGGCTACCTCCCAGCATTCCACAGCTATTCATTCTAGCATCGTTTTGGGCCCTCCTCACATGAGGGCTCTGGTTACTCCCCCTATTCCCCCCCCCCCCCAGTCCAACGCCCCTTGGTTATACTGTTTAGTTCTGTTGAACTGTGTAACGGCATCCAAGCTGCGTTACTCCAACAGTTAACATGTGCCCTGCAGCTGTGTTGATCTCATCCACACGATGATAATGTAATAATATGATATTGCAGTCACGGCAGGACTTTTGAAGCAATATGCCTTAGAATTAAAATACCCCCCCCCCATCATCACATACCTAGAGATTTTCCATAAAATTATCTCTCAATGTAAATAAAACCATGCCAATCTCTAGGTATGGTGAAGGGGGTATGTGATGGGGGGGGGGGGTATTTTAACTTTATCAGGATGAAAACTATCCCAGATCCATGACATAACTGGCCTTTAAAAATGCCTGCTTCTGTGGGAATTTAACAAGGGGGTGTGTATACTTATGCCCCCTGTATTTTAAGGAAGAACATTTATTTATTTATGATACATTATTTATTGACAAAGAAATTTGTGTCCTTAAAGGTTGGAGTTTTTCTATTTTTTTAATTAGGGCATTAAGATCAATTTCCAAAAGATGACTTTTTTTATTCCTCTTTTTAGTCAACTTTAGCCTAGTGTATTCACTTATGCTAAGCACTGCACTTGGGTGACCCTTTCTCCATACTCCCTCCTGAGAACGCCAAGATGATGTTAATGCTAGTCAAAACCAGCATCTGTTTTCGTCCTCCACGGTTGGATGTGTCCCACTGCAAACCCACACAAATTTCACACTCTGGGTTTACTGTAACCAGTTATCTTTACGACGGTGTCTTTGACATTTACAGAATCATAAGTCCTGAAAAGAAATACAATAACAGGATGTATATCATCACATTTTAGGGAGACAATGGCATATACAGTATGTCTCAGTTGCAGATACCAAAAAGTAATTGTTATTGTAATTGTAATGTCCTATTGCTCATCATTTATTCATAAAAATGCTAAATGATATAATTTTGTTAAATGCTAAATGTTGTTAAAAAAATGGATTCTATTGTTTCTATAGTAATAAAAGGATTTTATTTTTAGTTGCACTTGCTACGTCCAAAATCCTTCTGTACAGCCTTTTCAGAAGAAAATACACTTCAAACTATATTGCATTACATATATACAACATTACGTCAAAACCTCAAAGATGTTGGCACATTATGAGCTTCATAACTGTGATTGGCCCTGTTCTCACGGTCATAGCGGTGTTGTTTTTCGGACAGAAAAATCAACCACCGGTCTGCTTCCAAAACAAAACTGCTGAACGCAAATCCAAGCAGAGCTGAAATTGGGATTATGGATGATTGTTGAGTATTAACGCCGTTACTCCTAACTATGGCTCTGGTAGAGCCCTTTACTTACTACTGAAGATCTGTGACGACAGAGGGATCTCAGGCCCAACCCAGCTACAGTTGGCTCCTCTTCCCATTCTCGGTCTAATGCTCGGCTGTTCTCCGTCCCACCTGTCACATAACAAACACAGACAGCCCTGCGAGGAACAATCAGCTACAAACTCCTGCTTCTGATCCGCGGCCAGCCAAAGCACACAGCAGCAAACTAAGATGGAGATGCCCTGGTGTTGGGAAGGGTTGGTTTCCGTGTTGACCTCCCCGTTTCCTGTCTGACTGGAGACATTAATGATTGACTGGAGACAGGTGAGTGGACAGGTGGGGGGGGGGG
>NC_045739.1:26415884-26417240 GCF_008692095.1 Etheostoma spectabile | reverse complement strand
TCCCAAGTCCATTCTGTGAGAGGCTACAAGTTGATTTACTATATAGTAGTTTAAGCTTCACTAATCCATATCATTATGTAAACAGTGGGATGAATGACTAATGTGAAAAGATAAGTTCAATGTGATTTAGCGTTACCGCTCTTTGTTTTTGATTTATATGTTTTCATTTCCTGCAGCTGTTCACTGCGAGAAGCTGTGATAAGCTTGGACCAAACGGCGAACAGAGCTCACCGACTTTGAGACTTCAGCCAAACGTGTCCCACTATGAAAAGTGCTAATTATGTTGAAAATGAATACCATTATCTTACGGACAACAATTAAGATTGATCGCTGAGGCTCTTTTTCCATGCACTGTATATTTATTTAATTACATAAATATTTGATATTGTATTCTAGTACCCACAAAATCAGTTGTCCTCAGACAAGATATTAACATTTTTATTTAATAAAAGAATGACAAAAAACTCAAAATATATCATATATATGCCAGATGAAGAAATAGAGTGAAAAATATATTTAGTCTTATTTTGTTGTTGCCCAAAACATTTCAGATATTTCAAAATAATCAAATGGCCCACTGCTTTGTGCAACAGTTATTACAAAACAACTGTTGAAACATTTTACATAGCGGCCAGAGGCAGCTAGCAACAGTCTTGTATAAAGTACTTGAAAGCAATACTTGGGCAAAAGTACAAGTATCTTATGAATGTTACTTGTGTAAAAGTCTTAAACCATCTGATATTAAATGTACTTAAGTATTATAAGTAAAAGTAAACAAAACAAAAGAACCTTTGATCATGATTGTTGGGGGAATAAAGAGGTATGAAAATACAGTATAGAAAAAAACAGTATAAAAATAAGAATAAACTTTTAGCTGCAAAAAGACCTTTAGCATAAATTAGCAGTTAAGAGCAGTTAGAGTGTCCAGGTATGTATGTAAGTAGATTATTAATTAATTAATTACACAGTGAAAGAGTGGCTACCACTCCTTCTCTCCTTCCTGTTCTGTTCTGTCCTCTTTACCCTATTTCCTCTTCCCCCTACTGAGGAGTTGTAGAGTGGCATGAGGGACAAAGGAGTTTTTGAGTCTGATGGTCTTACACTTGGGAAGGAGCAGCCTTCCACTGAACAGGCTTCTCTGGGTGCTGATGACAATGTGCGTGGGGGGTGTGTTGGCTGACTTGTCAATAATGTCCAGCAGTTTGTCCAGTGTCCTCCTCTCTGCCACCACCAGTGAGTCCACCTTCATGCCAACCACAGAGCCGGCCCGCCTGATCAGTTTATCCATTCTGGAGGTGTCCTTCTTGGATATGCGCCACCCCCCAGCACACCACAGTGTAGAAGAGGACACTGGTG
>NC_045739.1:26415567-26415874 GCF_008692095.1 Etheostoma spectabile | reverse complement strand
GGTAAAACATCCACAGCAGTTTGCTGCAGATGTTGAAGGACCGCAGTCTCCTCAGGAAGTACAACCTGCTCTGTGTCTTCCTGTACAGGTGGCTTGTGTGTTTTGTCCAGTCCAGTTTGTTGTCCAGTCACAGTCCGAGGTATTTGTACGATTGTACTGCCTCCATCTCAACTCCCTCTAGCAGGACTGGTCATGGTCTTGGTCTGGACCTCCCAAAGTCAATGACCAGCTTCTTCGTCTTAGAGGTGTTGAGCTGTAGGCAGTTAGTGCAGCACCAGAGAGCAAAGTCCCCCACCAGACTCCAATA
>NC_045739.1:26414802-26415557 GCF_008692095.1 Etheostoma spectabile | reverse complement strand
CTGTCACCCCTGATACACTCAACGATGGCTGTGTCATCTGCATACTTCTGTATGTGACACAACTAGGGGTAAAAAGCCAAAAGACAATCCCTAGTCTAGACACTGATGGTGGTTTGAGGGGCCCGAAGACCAAGGAGCTGACGGCAAGGGGAGGAGGAGGGTTGTCCTCTTTGACGGAAATGACAACCGAGCAGCAGAGAGACAGGGAAGATATGCTGTGATTGGCTCGTGAAATTAATGGCCGCTTTTGATTGGTTGAAATAAAAGTGAACGCCTCTAACAACTGTTCAGTTTAGAAGAGAGAGAGAGGTGATTAAGTTTAAGACTTCCTGAAAGACTTTACGCTGTGCTCTACAGCGTAAACACATTACAGGTGATGCAGAAATGATCAACGCTAGTTGTTGGAACCGTGTAGAGACAAACCATGACGGCTTCATTTATTTAGTTTTTTTTGGGCATATTTTTAGGCCTTTATTGACTGGACAGCTGAAGAAATTAAGTGTGTGGTGTGTGGGGGGGGGGGGGATGTCAAGAGGCCACAAATCGGAGTTGAACCCGCAAAGAAAGAATGAAAGAATCATCAATTTTCATTTGAGCCCCTCATAGTTAAATATCTATGCACACTAGCATGTAGCTGTACTTCATTAATTATCTAGGAGAATACAGATGAATCAACAACAGTCCATTGTTCTTTAGTGTAACTGTAACTTAGTCAAATGATCTTATTTCTGCTAACATTAGCTCTTAACAGCATG
>NC_045739.1:26414370-26414792 GCF_008692095.1 Etheostoma spectabile | reverse complement strand
ATGCCCCAACTATAGACTGACAGGGCAAACCGTGGCACATTATCGGTGCATTATGGTTATTACAGTTAATCGAACGTTATAAGAAAATTGGTTATACATTTGCTAATAGCGTTACATAATGACAAGCGTTGACAATCGCAGTTTTGCATTTCGCTGACACTACGTTTAAACTACGAGAAGTAAACTTTGATTTGCAGAAAATTAACGTTAGCATGTTTTACCATAGCTAGCTAAGTGGCAAACTAACGTTACAGACAATTTACATGGTAACTTCAGATACATTTACTTTGCAATGTGACTCTTATATGTTATATAACCATAGACTATATGGGACAAAGATATACTTAAAACCTAGTGAAGCTAAATCTTACCTTTTAATTATTCAGCAGCAGTTGCATCCACATTGGCAGTGAAAGTGGTTA
>NC_045739.1:26414006-26414360 GCF_008692095.1 Etheostoma spectabile | reverse complement strand
TAACGGTAGAGCAGCGTTGCTAACTCTCAGCTAACGTAAGTCAGATCCCGCCCATAGACTGAATATCCCGCCCACCGGTCTGTGGCTCCGCTCTCACTCCGCCCTCTTCTCTAAAATCGTCACATCCGCAACCATGATGGCTGCGCCCATAAACGCAAACTCAACGAATCTTTTTTTTTTTTTTTTTTTTTGCAGCTTCACAGTTTTTATTTTTTATTTTTATTTTTTCTTATCTGCCATCTTTATTGCAAAAAATACAAAACAGAACACCAACGACACACAAAAGTAAAAAATACAAACACAAAAAAAACATAATAATACAATACAATTTGCCAGGGGAAGCTTAAAGGTCAT
>NC_045739.1:26413868-26413996 GCF_008692095.1 Etheostoma spectabile | reverse complement strand
AGGAGGACCATATGCTGACAGTTTTAGCTGCCTTTTTGTTATGGGAGCCCGAAATCGGATTTATATAATGCACAACATCATGGAAAAAAAGAATTCGACGACTCATTTCTGATCTCCACAAACCAATG
>NC_045739.1:26412963-26413858 GCF_008692095.1 Etheostoma spectabile | reverse complement strand
CACATGCTCTGTCCATTTATATTAACGGTCTATGAATGTAATACACATTACTTTATATATAGGACTAGAGATAGGACATTCATTCCATTTCTATTCTTCGGAGCTGGAAAAAGGTTATCACCACTTCTTTGTTCTCACAAAACTATTATCAAAAATCTATACTTAATACCTCTTTCGATAACACTGCAAAAACCGTAAAAGAGTCCTTAGCACACAAACAGCATACTTTTTTTACAAACAGTGCTGCTACATTAACAGTCACGGAACAAAGACCAACACAGTTGGATTTTACAATAATCATGTCTACAACAGAAATATCCCAGACAGAAGAAATGCCGGAGGTTTCAGAGGATACCGTTCACCCACTGATCAAATCTTTTTTCAAAAGTATAACAGCAGAACAGTGGGAATTGTTGAAATCCTGCACCCCCGATGATGCCACTAAAATCATGACGGCCGACCTGCTGTTGGACATCATAACAGCCTTGTCCAAAGTCTGGTTAAAGACACTTAGGAGAGAAAATGTTCCGGAGTCTGAGGAGTGTTATGTGTCTGAGGAGCGTGTTCTGTCCAGTCTGGGCAACGTACTTCATCGGAGTTTTGCAGGAGCTCTGAACGCTGAGGACCAAGTGGAGTGTGTCAGCTCACAGCGCTTGACAGGCTTGGCTGGTAAAGAGGTTGCTCAACGTGTCAACTCTGCTCTTTCCACTGCTCTGCCCACTACAGAGCCTGTAATTATTCAGCGCGTCACTCGCCCTCGCAGACTCAATGCTATGCTTTGTCATGTCTTCAAAATGTTAAAAGCTTTCCCAGTGTTGGAGCTAAATCCTGCTCCACTCTCAGGGTTCATTCAATTAGTAGTCAAAATCTCAGATGTGGATGTGTGAATCCATTT
>NC_045739.1:26408045-26412944 GCF_008692095.1 Etheostoma spectabile | reverse complement strand
GAGACAAATACAGAGTCAACCTAACACGGCTCTCCCCCAAATTTGTCTGCCTCTCTGGATCTTGGACCCCTAGTCTTATTCACAAAGGGTGGGGTCTCTTGGCCACAGTTGTGTGTGTGTGTGCGCTTATTCGTTATCTTTCAGTTGGAATGTGACTGAAAGTTTATGACCCTCAGTCCAGGAAAAGATCAGTGGGCTGTAAAAGTGGGACTGAAACCAGATTCAGGAAGCATCCCTAACAATCAATTCTGCTTCTAACACATTTAGGAGAGCTGGATTATAACGGAATATACCAGAACATGTTATGTTATAGAACAGAGTATTGCAAAACAACTTAATGCAACAAACAACCAACAACAAACTATATGCTTATAACAACAAACATGACCATGACCAACATGTATTCATTCATGTTGAAATAATGCTTTTACCTTTTGACTTGAATGTATAATGCAAATCACACACAATGTTTTAAGCACATATAACATTTTAAATTCCAACATCACAAAGTGAAAATTGTGTGCCTTACTCAAACACGTAAGTGGACAACAAGTCATACCAGACATAAGGGGACAACAGGTCAGACCCCCTCCCAAGAAGAACTGATACGAGACATGGAGCAGGAAGACACTGAAGATCAGAGAACACATGAGACAGAAGAAACTGATGACTGCACTCACTCACCAGGCACAAGTGTGGAAGCGGAAGTCCCAGGGAACATCTCTTCACAGGACAGTGTTATTGAGATTTCAATATTAACATCTGTGGAAGAAATACTCATGGAAGAAGTGACTACGACCATTAATCCTCTTCTGGATGAAGTACCTGACTCTAAGTATGAGCTGCTGCAACCTGAATGCGCTCGGCATACTGAAAACGTTGCAGAATGTATTTCTCGGTAAATTACTTAAATTAAGAGTTTGGGTGGGACAACAGGTCAAAAGAAGCTCAAAGAGTTTATAAAATCAATAGAGATTAAGATCAAGACCTTTTTTGCAATGCGCTTGGCCAAAGCTTGGTTTCATCGTCTATTGGAGACCCTGAGGACCAAATTCAACAAGGACTCCAATATTGAAAGCAAGCATGCAATGCAGGAAGCCATAAAGAGCTTTGACGCTCTGCTTCAGACAACGGACAGTAAAAAAGCACAATTTGGAGATGTGGTTAATGTGATTTCGAAGTTCAAGAACCTGTCCCTCGGTAAAAGGATGTTATTCACACAGAAACTTACCGATATCCTGTACAAGGACCTCATCCATGGGATGGCAGGCGAGATGATCCCAGAACCTGTGAGAGAGAGGTCCTGCAGTAGCGTGACTGTTCCTCATTCACATGCTGACATGTACGCTGACATACAGAACAAGGTGTGGAATTTCGTTGGACTGATGGGGTGGTGGCTGAACACCCAGATTGACGGCCAAAGTGAAAAGGTGTTAAACACCATACTAAAAAATCAGTCCCTGGAAACACCTCAGTTACCAAAATGCCACGTTGTCAGCGAGCCGGTGACAACTGCTGCAGCATCTCGCTCAGTATGTGAGGAGACAAGAGCACAGGATAAAATTAGAAAAATGTACGTCAAGATATTCACAGAGAAATTGGTTTCGCGAATATTAACTAAAGCAAAAGTCAGATGGATCATCCGAAACCCAGAGGCCACCATGAGCCGTCTGTATGAAAGAACGTTGGCCGAAGTTGAAGGTGTGGATTTTGGTAGCAGCTGGAAAACCTTCCAACACCTTGACAAGGCCATTCTCCAGGACTTGTGTAAGAAGTGTGGCTGTGCAGAAAAGGTGCTGGTCTCCATGAATCTAGAGGACCCAGAACTGATAAACTGTATTGCCTCCTTAGTCAAACATCACTTGATGACGCCACCAAAAAAGTCTAGCACCATCTCCAGGTTCTTCTCATCTGTGGGCAAAGCCATCTCCACCATCTCCAGATGTAGAACCAGGTTTGGTTGTATTTAAGTGAAACGTGGTGTGTCTGCTACGTTAGGGATTTCTCCGGGCGCTCCGAGTGTTTCTGCCACATTCAGGAAATATAAAAAACAACATTAGCAGTAAAGCGCTCCAGTCCTGTCTCACATCCAGGTTACTGTTTCCTCCACCGGCCCCTGTCCTTATGGAGACCATCTGTTTTGTCATTTGCTGTATGAGCTCAGATAGAAATTCTGCAGCTTCTGTTAAATATATGAATATCAAACACCATCCAATCAAAACACATGTTACATTTAAGTTTCACACACCAGTTTCCACAAATAAAAACTACATTTCTAGATTTCTCAATGTCAGTGTGCACCATTCCACAAAGTCTGTTTTTATCTGTAAGCACCTTTAAAGGACAGTAGTCCAACAATAAATATATTCCAATGAAGACATGCCTCACAAACAAATTCAAGGGAATAAGGATGTCCTGATGTCTAGAAGAATTTTTCACTAATTGAGTTGAATGATTCATGTTTTACTGATGCTTTTGGCATCATTAACCAGATTTTTTTTCATGAGCAGTAGCCTCATCATTGGTTTCTGGAATAAACACATTTTAAAGTTAGAAAAAGAAGTGCGACCCATTTTAATTGTCATGAATGATACAAAAGTGATTTATTATAAGAAAATATCTTTGTCAAGCCAGGGCAAAGGACGTCTATATTCCGATTGGCGGCTGGCGTCAGCCGCTGCTTGCCGCTATACCGCGTCATAGCTCATTACCATAAAGTTGAAAAAATTTCAACTTTCTGATTGACACTCAACATGCCGACAGATTTTACGATCATTGTAGCTGAGAGAAGCCGGCTTCCATTGAAAACGAATGACTTCCGGTAACTTTAGACGCTCAAGTCGGTGGCGATGTGAATGTACGGTTCCCACTAGACACAATCTAATACAGTTTAGAACACTCCATAGACATAAATAGAATTATTCAAGAGAAAAAGTTACACAAATGTTGTCCGGATATCCCACCAGTATGCAAGTCCCAGATAGGTACCCTAGCACATTCTGTCTGGGCACGTAGTAAACTCCACTCATATTGGAAGTGTATTTTTCTGGGTTTTTTTTAGGCTTTTGGTAAGAATTTGGTACCCAGCCCCTTGGTAGCAATCCTGGGGGTCACAAGTGTCCTCTACTCCATCATAAATCTGGAAAAAGAGCCATTCAATTTGTGATGATGATTGCAAAAAAGTTAATTTTACATGAATGGAAAATGGATTCTGTGCCTTCATGTAGTTTGTAGCTGCGAGAACTGTCAAATAATTTGCATCTGGAAAGACTGAGATGTTATAATGAAGACAGAGGAGACAAGTTTGATAGGACATGGGACCCGATATTGAATTACCTTAAAAATGTGAACCCAGACGTTGGCTATTTTATAAAACCTCATTGTGCAAATTAGTATTTGATTTGTATAGGTTAAATTAATTAACCTTTTTTACTTTTAGATGTTTTTGTTTATAGTATTCATCCTAATTATCTTGTAATCAAGATGTGCTGTGTTCTATATGTTCAATATATTTAGTGTTAGGTTTTTATTTTTTTCCTCTCTCTCTTCTTTCTTTATTCTTTTTCTTGAAAATCAAATATTTAAAAAAACAAAAACAAAAAAAATATTCAGAAGTACACCCTTCTTTTGGGGGACGATGGATCAATAGAGAAAGTTTTCATCCAAAAACAGGGAATGCATTTCTGAAACTGAGAAATATTTGGGACCGTAAAATGTGAATCCACAAGGGAGAAGCAAATTTTCAGTTTGCTGCAGTATAAAATCCAGTTGTGTCATGTCATTTCATTTTGTTATTAGATCTTTTTGTTAAGTCTTCATTTCACCAATCCTCTCCTTTCTCAAAATTCAAGAAAACGTAACAGCGTTCAGGTTCCCGCCACCGAGGGCGCGTGCCGGCTGCTTAAAAGTGACACAAGCGTGCACGCTCCAAACTACTTTTGATCATCTTCTACACCTCTGCACCAATAAGAAGCTACTCTTTTTATGTATCATTCAGTTGAATGTTTTCATACAAAAGGAGCTGTACACACATTATCAGAGCTGAACATGACTGCAATGGGTTATATTTTCAGAGATGGCAAAAGTACTCACTTCCCGTAATCAAGTAGAAGTACAGATACTTGTGTTAAAAAATACTCTGGTAAAAGTAGTAGTACTGATTTAACTTCTTTACTCAAGTAAAAGTAACAAAGTACAGGCTTGGAAATTTACTAAAGTATAAAAGTAAAAGTAGCCTTGTAACTGACAACCATTTTGTATGCAAAACAACCTGGACCACATGAATGTTACTAGAGTACACACTGAGAAACTTTAGTGGACATGGAAAAAAGGCTCTTTATATGCCATTGGCTACATTTTAAATGGATTTATGCCAATAGGCCCACAACATCACATATCACGTATATGATTATAGTGACAGAGACTGGGACTCAAGGTTAATAAGATTTTGACAGAGCAGCAAGATATGAATTCAGTTGTTATTCTGTGAGAATTCACAGATCCAGTTTCTCTTTTTTAAACTTGTCATTCTTGATGCCTCTTATCTCAAACATCTCTCTCAGATAAGGCCGAGGATGATCGGGAATGTCTTGCCGCTTGTCTGGCCAATCACTGGGATCTCTGTTTTCTTCATTTTTAATCATGTTGCCGTCCATACTACTATGTGCTGACATTAGCACCATCACGCCGCAATGATTTGCCGCAAATGAATGCAGAACGCCGGCGAATATGTTGTATTAGTGGTGCGTCAAGTGCAACATACAGTTTATATATCCAACCAAATAGACTGAATATGGTAGTGATGATATGAAAAACAATAACGGTAACTCCAGTGAAATGATTTGAAACTTATTAGTGAGGACTAGATTAGGAGTGTATTTAAAGCTGATTCTGGTTTCC
>NC_045739.1:26407289-26408035 GCF_008692095.1 Etheostoma spectabile | reverse complement strand
CAGGTGTGTCTGTTAAAACACGGACGAAGACAACTTCTCTCTGTTGATGCAACATGCAACCTAGCTAACAAGTGAACAACAAAATCACTAGCTAACTTACTTTAAATTTGCAAGAACTATAGACTAATTCAACAGTTTTAAATGGACTGACATAAGTTATATGACTTCCAGTTCTCAAAGACACACACACACAATCTCAACTGATTATCCTCCTTACACCTAGTCTCTTTTTCTTTTCTCTCCCTTTCTTCTCTGTGTGGCGCGCGCCCGCTCGCGGTGTAAGGCGTGTGTCCATGCTATTCTCCAACATGACAACCTCTTGTACAAAAATTAAAGGAACCAATTTTGTAAAATGTGACATACCGATATTTGTGTTAAAATGTAAAGAGTAAAGTAAAAACATCAGAAAAATCTACTCGAGAACAGTAACAAAGTATTTGTAGTTCATTACTTGCCGTCTCTGGTCATTAAGCTTCCTCCTCCTCCTCTTCTTCTTCTTTAGTTTCGGCCTTTGCTTTTTTGTTTTGCCGCTTGGCAACAAACAGGCTAGAATGGAGTGTGCATTATCGCCAAACTTGCCTTTTTGTTGGCTCCCTGTAAATGATAGTGTGTGGTGTAGTACTATTCTATCTGTAAAGTGTCCCCAGATAACGTCTGTTACAATTTAACACTATACATTAAGTCGAGTGCAGATTTGAGTCGTTCATGCTCAGATTTAAACGGTTTACAGCATAACGTGTCATACT
>NC_045739.1:26407132-26407279 GCF_008692095.1 Etheostoma spectabile | reverse complement strand
AAATCCATAAAATAATAAACTTTTCTCATTACAAACAATAACCGAAGATAGAAAATCTAGCTAGAAATCTATGACGGTTTGATTGCTAACGTTAGCTAAAAACACCATTCAACTAACAGCCTTTGTTGTGTTTGATGCTAACTTGTA
>NC_045739.1:26398307-26407122 GCF_008692095.1 Etheostoma spectabile | reverse complement strand
AACCAACTTGGTTAAGTAGGTCCATTTGTACTGTAGTAACATTACAGAAGTCTCTCGTTAGCATCTTGTAGGCTACTTGTTGCAAAGTTACGCATGCACAACTCAAAGCTGCACTCGACTCACATCGTGGAGTGAGAGTAAAGTTGCTGTAAATAAATGTAGTGGCATGTAGCACTGGTCAATGCTATGTACTTGACCCTATGAAAATATATTATATAGATCTAATGATTATTCACTTTATTAAGTTTTTTTTTTTTTTTAAATTGAGGTAGGTGATTATAATAAAAAAACAGAAAGAGATAGAACAAAGGGAGTTGAGCGTCCCATCCTGGCTGTGTAAGTCTGTTACTATGCTGTTTGCAGATATTCACAAACTAGCAGCATGCTAGCAGCATGTTAACATTTACAGAAAAATTAAGACAAAAAAAATCCAAGGAACAAAACAGTAGCAGTAAAAAAAGGAGACTTTTAAAGGGAAGAACATATGAACAATTACAGTTATGCACCCCTTAAAAATGTGTTGAGGCATGCTAAACTGCTGAAATGTTTTTAGACATTGTCCAACACCAACATTACAACGAAACCAATCCTACAGGGACATTCTGACCCTAGGCAGTTAAGCGTGAATCATGCTTCTGCGGAGGATCCAAGCAGAGCTTTTAATGTGGGTCGAGCCGGCCTGTGTGTGTGGGGGGAGTGTGTGGTAGAGCGAGGGAGAAAGAGAGAGAGTGAATCTTCAGAGTAAGTAGTGACTCTAGAGTCATAGTGAGAGAAACTGGGGCACATCCTGGTCCTCGGGCCCATCCGATTACATCCTGACATGGTGTTAGGAAGTCCGTGGCGTCTGCCAGCTTGTCCAGCGGCCCCCCGTGACGTCACTGAATCAAGCGGTAGAAGAGCCAGCAGGCCAACACCACCCAGTGGCTGGCCCAGTTCAGCTCCGACCACCTCTGGATGGTGTGGATGGCTGCGTAACCCTGGAAACAGGAGCCACAACAAAGCAAACATGGATCAAACATGCGACTGCTGCGGATTTGGCTCAATAGGTCGATCAAAACACTGACGTCTTCTGACCCCTTAGCATTCATTGTCTCACTCAAAGACTTGTCTTTCTTCTTGCTTTATCGGGGTATTATTTGATATTTCTATACATTTTGCATATGTTTAACTTTGTGTTTTACGTTTAGTAGAGAAATTATCATGTTTTAGTTGTTTATTCTTTTCCTCTTTTGTATAGGGGAGGACGCTGAATAAGCCGGCACACTGTCTGCGTGGTGCGAGTGTGTCAGCTGTCTGGCATTGTTTTTATTTTGGCTCCCATGGTAACAGGTTTGAATTTGCACACTGCCTGCATGACGCGCATGTCTCACAAAAACGTGTGCGTGCTAGAAATAGGATAGATGCCTATTTTTTTGGCGCGACACACAAGCGCGTTGGAGGCGTTTTCCGGGCGAAATAGAATACGAAAAGATGTTTATATGCCTTGTTGACACAAACACATTTAACAAATGACATTTTGATGTTTGAAAGTCTCTAGGTTTTCACATAAATACAGATATAAATGTAATTCAAAAGAATAATAAATAATTATACATTTTCAAATATTGCACCCGTCAATACAGAACGATAAAGCCTATTTTGCCGTCAATACTGCCAACGCTATAATCAAATCAGTATATATTTATGTTCAACATGAAGTACACTACTTCTATTGTTTCATTTTATCAATGGGAAACATACATGTGTACAGACAAGGCTACCAGCAACAGCAGAGCCGCGTCAGACACATTTCTGCTGTGTAAAGACAAAGAAAACGCCACGCTCCCGCTACACAGGGATGTGTGCAGCAGGCCTTCTCTCCTATTCTGCACTGGAATTGCTTGGTTTTAAACTATATAGTATGTACTTCATATAAGAGCCAGACCAAGATATTGGCGGGTCGATATTAACGACCAATGTTAGGCATTTCCCGAACAATCGGTATCAGCATTTATAACGGGCAATAATAAAAAAAATGATGATTTATAATGACAAATAAATAATTCTGATAAATGAATATTTAAAAAATAAAATAAAAACGAGTGGTAAACCATGTTATGAGCTTTGGAATTGCATAGTTTGTCCCCCAAAGTACAACGTCCCTGTTGGCAACACTGATTTTTTTTATTTTATTTTTTTATGTGTTTTTGTTAAAAGGTTTCATATCTTAAGTTTGTATTTCTATTTTATTCTTTTTATTTATCAGAACTTTATCAGAATATATTTTGATGTTCCTCTGTTCTGTTGTGACAATAAAACAAATTATTGTCTAATTATTTTAGTGAGAACTCATAAATAACTACAAATAACTATTGTTAGGACATTGTTTATGTTTTGTTACACGTTTCTGGATTTCTTTGTTTTTTTTAAAACATATATCAGCCAACATATCAGAATATCTGATTTTTAAAACACCAACCATTTGTATCGGCCTTAAAAAATGGTCAGATGAAAAGAGGAAGACAAATGTGAAGTACAGGAGGGTCCAGCAGCAGAAATGACATATGTAGCTGCCCCTCCATAGTAAAGATGGCGGCAGTTGAGGGCAAGTGGTTTCCAGCGTTCCACACTCAGTGCTTTGACTGCTTTGTCGTACAAATGGAGCTACCGTGTCTTGCGCTATGTCTTCTTGACATTCACATGGCATATGAATATATTCCATTTTTCTTGGACTTGGCCCTCAAGTTGCTCTTACCTCTTCTACTTCCTGTTCATCCAGTCCAGGATCAAACATGGAGCCCAGGTAGGTGAGGTGGAAGATGGCCAGGAGGCTGAAAACCAGGTTCAGCAACATCACCCAATACTCCTACAGGACCAAAGGAAAAAGAATTAACTCAAAGAGCCGCAAGAACGTCTTCAGTGTGTGAAGCTTTTTAAACCTTAAGGAGTTACATAACTAAAAATCTTTGCTGACTGCCAGTGCCTTATGCGTTTCCATAACTGCAAACGTTGTTTGTCTGGACTGATGGCATTGCTCACACAGCTGCGGAGAGCTGACGCCGTACCTTCTTGTGCTGGTGGCTGCAGTCAGAGGTGCAGGGCCTGGACAGGACACATGCACTGAACACACAGCCAAGCTTCTTTCTCAGAACTGAGGGCAAGAAGGAAATAAAAAAAAAAAAAAATAAAAAATTTGCTCTGCTCACCAAATGAAATCAATAACAATAAATAACACATATATACATTCTTACTAATCCATTTTGAATACCCTTATAAACAATGACATTTAAGATAGATGTAACAACTAGTGATTAAGTTACAAAATATACTTTGTATATCTGTTGTCTGCATGCTCTGGACCCCCCCAACATGTCTGATAGTCACATGACCGTATGCCACACACACTGACTGCCCACTGGTCATCTTCATGGACGTTGTTTCCACGGCAGCGCCTAATACATCCATGGGGAGGCGTTATTCACAGGGCAGATTCACCACAGAACTTGAAAAGGTGCTCTAAGCGATATTGGGTGACATAACTTCTTGTTGACGTTTGAAGTATTTTCAAACAAACCAAGACTAGCTTGCCCCTCCCTCCTCCTCATCCTGTCCCCTCCCCCTCCCTTCTGTGCTTCCACGCACTAACACCCCACCCCTAAATCCTTCTTGTCGGTTACTGGCTGGAACGCTGTTTGTGTATGCTTTGTTAGTGAGGAGATGCTCTATGGGACAACAAATGTTGTAGCCCAAAAACAAAGAGAGACATCGCTTAGAGCACCTTCAAAGCAGGCAATAGTGAGAGACACAAAGGCAGGCGCTGAGTGGTGAAGAAGGAGAGTGAGCGCTGTTAGTTAGCATAGCGGCAGTGTGAGTGAGAAGAGACGCAAAGAGGATGTAAAGTGAGTTACAGAGAAAACCAAGCTTCTTAGACATGAATCTGTTGTCAGCACACACACACCCCACACACACACCACACACACACACACACACCACACACACACACACACCACACACACACACACACACCACACACACACACACACACACCCACACACACACACACACACACACACACACACACACACACACACACACACACCACACACACACACACACACCACACACACACACAACACCACACACACACACACACACACACACCACACACACACACACACCCACACACCACACACACACCCACACCACACACACGGATAGTGTTTCATACCATGTTCAACATATGTGATGAAGCCCAAAGACAGCAGAACAGCTCCCAGGTGAAAGCTCAGACCCTGAAGAAAACAAACAGCCCATTCAGTTTAACTAGTGATGGCCTATTATCCAGCATGTTTTGTCCTGTAGAACTATGGATGGGCTACCTGTTTGTTAAACCTTAATATTCACAGCTTTTCTATCAGGGAACAGTTGACGCTACATGGCTTGGCCACAGATGGATGACAAGAGATTGTAGGTCACCATGTGTTCCCATACTAAAGTGGAAGTAGACGGGCTTCCAACGACAGAAGAATTGTCTCTTACATACTGTATCCTCAAATGGACCCAACCCTGTGAAGGGCTCTGGAGAGAAGCATTATCTCACTAACATGCAGTAGGGCGCTGGCTGTGTATGTCACCAGGATGGCTGGAAAAGTCCCCAGTTTCATGGCGTTTTTAAAGGCATCTGATGAACATGATAGAACAGAAGACAGTAAACACGACATATAACTATATGTATTTTTTTAATTTGTTTTAATGTGACAAATGATCCAGCTCTGGAATGTTGAATAGACTGAGTTGGACTTACAGGTTTTCAGCCATCGGGACATGGGGATGTTCCAGGACGTCACCACCAGCACCATGGAGCGAGGCATTTCCACACTGAGAGGCTTCACCACACTCATATCCCTGCAGAATATAGAGAGTAGAAATAAATACAATGCAATATGTAAAGTGCTCATATTATGCTCATTTTCAGGTTCATAATTGTATTTAGGTTTTTATCAGAATAGGTTTTCATTGTTTAATTTTCAAGAAACACCATATATTTGTTGTACTGCACATTGCTGCAGCTCCTCTTTTCCCCCTGTGTGTTGAGCTCTCTGTTTTAGCTACAGAGTGAGACATCACACTTCTGTTCCATCTTTGTCAGGAGTTGCACATGCGCAGTAGCTAGGTATAGACTACTAGCCAGTCAGAAGCAGAGTATGAGGGTGAGCCCTGACAGTCCCTAGGTAAGGACTACTAGCCAGTTAGAAGCAGAGTATAAGGGCGAGCCCTGACAGTACCTAGGTATGGACTACTAGCGAGTCAGAAGCAGATTATGAGGGTGTGTCCTGACAGTGACTAGGTAAGGACTATTAGCCAGTCAGAAGTAGAGTATGAGGGTGTGTCCTGACAGTGACTAGGTAAGGACTACTAGCCAGTCAGAAGCAGAGTATGCGGGCTTGCCCTGACAGTACCTAGGTATGGACTACTAGACAGTCAGAAGTAGAGTAAGAGGGAGTGCCGTGCTAGCAGCTAGGCAAGCATTATAACGTCTGTTACAGAGTCAAATGAACCCTTTTCACCCTCTCCATATTATGCATGATTACCATTACACACGTAACATCACATGATCTCAACAACAACAACAAAAACACAGCAAAGGGGTGTACTACGAAGCAAGTTTGACAGAGCCAGGCTGCCTTTGCATTAGGCGGCTTAACAAAACCTAAAACCTCATTGAGAGATTACTTAGTGCTTTCTTTTCTTAAGGCTGTGTGTGTTCCCATAAAAGGGGGCGCTTGGTGTTGCTCGACTCTTCTACCACACCAAAAGGGCCCATTGCATGTCCGCTACTACATGTCATTACAATGGATTGTTATAAAGAATATTAAAAGGGTATTAAAGCAGAAAGGAATGCTGGCAAAAAATGACTAATTGTGTAATTTCCTCAGTTCATATATTTATTTTACCACCCACTGCATCTCAATGCCAGTGTTTTTTTCCGGCAACATTTCTGCCTGAACTATCGGTATCGGCATCTATAATGGCCAAAAAATATTTATTTTTTACATTTATTTTGTAATATTCATCTATCAGAATAATTTATAATGTATATTTATAAAACAATATAAAAACGGACAAAACACCCTTCAACCATGTCTCTAAATACTCTCTCCCCCCAAACAGAACCTCTTACACTTCTGCCACCTGGCTCCATGGGATTTTGCAAGAATAATGACACTATTTCCACAGAGGTGGATTTGTGAAAGACACTTTTTGCAGGTGATTTAAACTCGATACTATGAACAATAGTCTCCGGGGCAGATTAGACGTGCGGCATAAGTTAGCATGGCGATCTAGCCAGGTTAAAAAGAGAGCCACCTAACACAGAAAACACTGGCTTTAGGCTCCACATACCTTGCTAAGCCCATTCATCTGGCGTTGTAGTACAGCCCTCAGTGAGCCCCAGCTAAACTTACCATCTGATGTTGTCTTTTTCCTCCGTGAAGCCGGCTCCAGCCAGCATGCTTGTGCCTTCACTCAGGTGACCCACAAAGTAGTTACTGAAGTGGAAGGACACTGCGTTCTCATAAGCATGCAGCCACCTGTGCAGCACACCACATACAAGTCAAAGACACACATAATGTTTAGTTTGGTTAGCAACTCCAACACTTTCATCACATCTTAACCAACATTAGTGTCATCAGAACTACCTAATGACAGAAACTATCTATATACAGTAGGGTTGAATTTAACCAAAGCACAGGGAGGACAGAGGACAGACTTGTGTCTCTCTTCATCATTTATCCAAAACTTAGTGTTTTGATGTCCAAAATATTTTTTATTTGATTGACATTAGGGCTGCTTGATTACAGAAAAAATAATGAATCACAATTATTTTTGGTCAATATTGAAATCAGGATTATTTACAATGATTACTAACGAGTCTTTGGATCAGATTACAATCTGTTCTACTACTGTGAGTTGGTTCAGCTTTTACAGATATCACACGTTACACAGCTAATGAACGTGAAGCTAAACAATGACAATATACTGTACTCTAGTTATCAATATTAGGGGAAAAGTCACACTGATGACGATGTACATAGTTCAAACGTCTTTTGATAATGAAGCCGTGTGTTTCACACGTTTGTAAGATGACGTGCTTAGTTTAGACGTCTTTAGTAGGCATAAATTTGTATGGCATTTGTATTGTACGCCGTCGGAAAATGTTTCTAACATGCACTCGCCGCCTAGTCGCCGCTGGTCTCTTGTCTGCAATCCCTATTAAATCAATTTTAAAAATCCACACAGTTTGGTGGTAACAGGGAGGGTAGCCTTCTCCTGTTCCTTCTCCAGGGTATCCTTTGAATTGGCACAATCCACTCGCCACAGTTTAGGGCTTCGGGAGGGGTGGAAGTGCGTCATTCAGAACACAAGACAAAATAAAAGTGTTCTTGCAACACAGAACATGGCAAAATAATGTTTTTCTCGTTTATACTATTTTGGTGATTGTTGGGGGCCTAAATCAAAATTCAATTAATTGCACAGCCCTAACTGACATTTTAGATTTGACTCCAGTGGGATATCATTGAGTTCATATAGTGACTTTGCTTTAGCAGATTTTACTGTTGATGCTCTGGAAATATTAAGAATTATGTAAAATATAAATACCTCCAAATTTGAACCAATTGATTCTAATAGTAATAGTCAAAATGATAATGATCCCTAATGGTCAAGGACATTTCCAATTGACAGGACAGCTTAAAGACAGGGGGGTGGGGGAGAGAGAAGCGGGGCGACATGCAGCCAAAGGGCCGCAGATCGGAATCGAACCGGGGCCACCGCCAAGGACTCAGCCTACATGGAGTGCATGCTCTACTGGGGCAGCGAGAGGTTGCCCATAGGCACAGACAGTTAGAGCAGCAATTTCAAACTATTATGAAAAACTGTTTATCATATTAGGACTTCTATGGTGATCACATATTCAGCAAGACTTTGATTTTCAGATATTTTGCCATTAAGGCGTATAAAGTGGTAACTGCATGAGTCTCATGGTGAATGCGTGAAATTTGGCAGTTCTTAACCGTTACACGCACTGGCGCATGTACGACTAAAATTTGAGGTGCGTAGGGCGCCTGGGTAGCTCACCTGGTAGAGCGCATGCCAATTTACAGTGGCGCAGTCCTCAGCGCAGTAGCCTATTGCTGCAGGTCATTCCCCATCTCTCTCCCCTTTCATGTCTAAGCTGTCCTGTCACAAATAAAGATCTGAAATGCAGCAAGTGCAGTACCGTGTATACACGTGGTACTGCGACCTGTTTAATCAACCACAGTACTCTTAAAAAGGTGCCCTGCCACACAAAACCGTTTCCACATGCATTTTTTAAAATATGTTAGGTCCATACACTCACCTAAAGGATTATTAGGAACACCATACTAATACTGTGTTTGACCCCCTTTTGCCTTCAGAACTGCCTTAATTCTACGTGGCATTGATTCAACAAAGTTCTGAAAGCATTCTTTAGAAATGTTGGCCCATATTGATAGGATAGCACCTTGCAGTTGATGGAGATTTGTGGGATGCACATCCAGGGCACGAAGCTCGCGTTTCACCACATCCCAAAGATGCTCTATTGGGTTGAGATCTGGTGACTGTGGGGGCCATTTTAGTACAGTGAACTCAATGTCATGTTCAAGAAACCAATATGAAATGATTTGAGGTTTGTGACATGGTGCATTATCCTGCTGGAAGTATCCATCAGAGGATGGGTACATGGTGGCCATAAAGGGATGGACATGGTCTGAAACAATGTTCAGGCATTTAAACAATGCCCAATTGGCACTAAGGG
>NC_045739.1:26398222-26398297 GCF_008692095.1 Etheostoma spectabile | reverse complement strand
CTAAAGTGCGCCAAGAAAACATCCCCCACACCATTACGCCACCACCACCAACCTGTACAGTGGTAACAAGGCATG
>NC_045739.1:26397944-26398212 GCF_008692095.1 Etheostoma spectabile | reverse complement strand
GTTCTCATTCTGTTTACGCCAAATTATGACTATACCATCTGAATGTCTCAACAGAAATCGAGACTCATCAGACCAAGCAACATTTTTCCAGTCTTCAACTGTCCAATTTTGGTAAGCTCTTGCAAATTGTAGCCTCTTTTTCCTATTTGTAGTGGAGATGAGTGGTACCCGGTGGGGTCTTCTGCTGTTGCAGCCCAAATGCTTTGCTGCATACCTCGTTTGTAACGAGTGGTTATTTCAGTCAAAGTTGCTCTTTTATCAGCTTGAA
>NC_045739.1:26397810-26397934 GCF_008692095.1 Etheostoma spectabile | reverse complement strand
CATTCTCCTCTGACCTCTAACATCAACAAGGCATTTTCGCCCACAGGACTGTCGCATACTGGATGTTTTTCCCTTTTCCCACCATTCTTAGTAAACCTTAGAAATGGTTGTGCGTGAAAATCCC
>NC_045739.1:26395403-26397800 GCF_008692095.1 Etheostoma spectabile | reverse complement strand
CAGATTGTGAAATACTCAGACTGGCCCGTCTGGCAACAACAACCATGCCACGGCCAAAATTGCTTAAATCACCTTTCTTTCCCATTCTGATATTCAGTTTGGAGTTCAGGAGATTGTCTTGACCAGGACCACATTGAAGCAACTGCCATGTGATTGGTTGATAAGATGATTGCATTAATGAGAAATTGAACAGGTGTTCCTAATAATCCTTTAGGTGAGTGTATGTGTTAGTGTTATGTGGTGAATGTGAACTTCTACCTCCTCTGTCAGCTCTAGCCACTGAAAAGTAATAAGAGGAAAAAAATCAAACCAATCACAAAAGCTGGTCAGTCTGACGTCATGTTGCCTGAGCTCATTACTACTGCTGATAGCCAGGCTCTCATTGGTTAGCTGTTAGCCCATCAGAGTCAAGCAGCTTAGCTGGTTGAATATTAATAAAAACTGGCACAACTGGAGCTGAGTCTTCCTGCAGGCTTTCTATACCACACTAGAAATGGCTGTAAACAAGAAAACCCAGGTAACCAAGTCACAGAGTCCATGGTAGAACTTCAGACATTATCACAAAGTCATGAAATACGTGTGTCAGGGAACCTTTAAACTGACCTTTAGAAAGTTTACCATGTGCTGTCTAGGATTCTAATTCTAACCCTGAAAACAACCCTTACCTTTCTCAAATGTATCTTGGAAGCAGGGAAGGAAAGACAGACAGTATGTTCACAAACCAGTGTATTGTAGCAGCTGTTGTATTGGCAAAAGTACATTAGTTTCATAAGATTTAAATGAAAGTTTGTCTTACTTCTGTGTGACTGCGTTTCCGTGGATGGGGATTACCAAAGGGAAGAGGTACGGGGCCACGCAGGTGGATACCAGCAGACAGATCTGACTCTTCAGGAGACTGAGGGAGGAACCACGCAGCCACAACCAGCTCTGACAAACATACCACCTCATTACCACAGCGTGCAACGGCAACGGCAGCATGCACACAGAGGAAGCAAAAACATCAACTAACTCACCAGTTTCTTGCCCTCAACGGCGGCCTTATAACTCGAGAAGCTGATCCAAGGGCCGAAGACAACTGTACCCACAAAGAGAACGTAGCCCAGGAACTCAGCTGGGGAGGGCAGGCTGCCCACTGCGCCTCTGTCCAGGTCAAAGGCTAGAGAGATGGCCTTCATGGCCACCACCATCTGAGAGCCTATGACACAGACACACACAGAAACTTCTGCTTATTGGTTACTAAAACAACCAGGCTAAAAAGCGCTGGCCTAGTCTTATAACCACCAGTCATCATTCTCAACCTAGTCTTACACTTTGCCTGAGAATACATTTTCATTTCAACTCTTATGTTGTTTAAGTTGACCGCCATTTCATCTATGAAATATACAAGTTTGTGGTGTGATTTCTGTGTGGAGGCGCTGACTGACACAGGCCAACCAGAGGGCCAGAGCAGATATTATTTAGTACTGTTGGTGTGTATGTGTATAGCATAGCGCTCTGCAGAAGCGCCGTCCAGCGGACAGCCACCAATTTTGCAGAAACTCTAAACTTAAAACGCAACCTGCTGGTATGCTAGACACACAGACGTAGCTATGGGAACACTTAGTGTTGTAGAAAACAAGATTAAAATAACTAAACAAAACTTCAGTGACAGTATTTTTAGACCAAAAGATATAATATATTTACCTCTTATTTTATGCCAGGTCACCATGTCAATTAAATGCAACTCTCTGAAAGGAAGAGGAACAAAACTAATTTTACAATTGAACACTTGAATTCTACACCAGAAATGAGGTTTGCAGAACTACTTATGAAATTAAACAATGCAGTATCTGCAGAAAATTACTGGGGAAATTGTGAAACTGCAAAAGGAAGTGTAGAAGTCTGTAGACTGTGCGATATTTCAACAAGCAATGCCACTGTATGAACGCTGACAATTGACTTTGTCCCTTTTTATTTGAACGCTTCAATGATTAATTTCAGTTTCCGTGTTCCTTGCAGCGTTTTCTCACCCAACGAGCAGGTAGATGAGGATGAGAGCTGAGAGGAAGAGGCCCCTGCTGCCGGAGTGGGGGCTGAGGACCAGAGCCAGGTAACACAGCGCGCTGAGCAGCAGCACCCACAGCATGTGCTGCTCAAAGAACAGGAAGAGGCCGCACATCCCCGCCAGCATGGACACCACATGCTTCACAGTGGACACTCCTCCTAAGGAACGCAAGCACAACACACATGGAAAAACTACCAAATAGTTTATTATTATATTTCTTTGTCTATTTAATTGACAAAGTAGCAAAATATCAGAATGCAATTTTGGATAGCAGTGGAGCTGAAATCAAGGAAAACAATCTCAGTACACTGTCAATGTCAATTTTATTTCTATTGCACATTTAAAAACAACAA
>NC_045739.1:26395296-26395393 GCF_008692095.1 Etheostoma spectabile | reverse complement strand
CAGTTGACCAAAGTGCTGAACAGGGTCAATATCAAATACGTAAATAAGTGTAAAGATTACTACAACCAAAGTACAGGGAGACAAACAACAACACTTT
>NC_045739.1:26393944-26395142 GCF_008692095.1 Etheostoma spectabile | reverse complement strand
CCCTTATTTTTTAGCTTAGATCTAGGTACATCCAAGAGCAGCTGATTTGTCGACCTCAGCGTTCTGACTGGAGAATGATGGCATAAGAGATCAGCCAGGTAAGATGGCACCAAACCATTTAAGGCCTTAAAAACAAGCAATAAAATCTTAAAATCTATCCTGTGACGGACAGGTAGCCAGTGGAGGGAGGCCAAGATTGGCGTTATGTGTTCACGTTTTTTTGTTTTAGTTAAAAGGCGATCAGCTGCTAGCTGGAGCCAATTTAAAGATTTCTGGTGTAGACCCATATATAAAGAATTACAATAATCCAGCCGAGCAGTGATAAAAGCATGGATGACTTTTTCAAGGTCTTTTGAAGGAAGATAGGCCTTTGTTTTAGCTATAAGTCTTAACTGGAAGAAACTGGTCTTGACAACTGCACTGATTTGTTTACTAAAAGTAAATGAGGTATCAAAAATAACACCAAGATTTTTAATAGTGGATCGATTTTGGGAGGCTAGAGGGCCCAAAATGCCAAAAGGGTCACCCAGTGGTGCATCCGAACGTATAAACGTGATGATTTCTGTTTTATTTTCATTCAGAGTGAGGAAGTTTAACTCCATCCAAGTTTTTACCTCCTTTAAACAGTCTAACAATGGCTGCACAGACTCTTTGGTTATAGATTTAATAGGCAAGTAGATTTGGACATCATCAGCAAAACAATGATAGGAGATGTTATGTTTCTGAAAAATGGAACCCAGTGGCAGCATATACAGTGAAAAGAGGATAGGGCCCAAAATAGAGACTTGAGGGACCCCGCAGGTAAGAGGAGCAGCTGATGAAGAGTGTTCAGCTAAATGAACATAGAAGTCCCTATCAGTCAAGTATGACTGGAACCATTTCAAGACAATACCTTTTGATACCTACACAGTGTTCAAGGATTGTGTTGATCCACTCAGTACAAAGGCGCCTGGCAGTCAGGGAGGTCAGAAGCACCACCCAAAAGCAGAGTTGCCTGAATCCACCGTTAGAAGGAGATCATTAAAAACCCTTAAAAGTGCTTTTTCTGTACTATGCCGGGGTTTAAAGCCAGATTGGAACTTCTCCTGGATGCCATGGTTGTTGTGGAATGTTTGTAATTGATTCAAGACTATTTTCTCCAGCACTTTCGAGAGAAAAAGTAGTTTGGAAATAGGCCTGAAGTTAGAGAGAACGTCAG
>NC_045739.1:26393861-26393934 GCF_008692095.1 Etheostoma spectabile | reverse complement strand
AGATTTTTTGATAAGAGGCTGCACTACAGCATGTTTAAAGGAAGCTGGGACACAACCTGCACTCAGACATGTG
>NC_045739.1:26393745-26393851 GCF_008692095.1 Etheostoma spectabile | reverse complement strand
TAAGAATGCTGGACCCGACAGTATTAAAAACATCCTCTAAAAGACGTGAGAGAAGGATATCTGAGGGACAATTTGTAGGCCGCAGACTCTGAACTATCTTAGATAG
>NC_045739.1:26370841-26393735 GCF_008692095.1 Etheostoma spectabile | reverse complement strand
GATATAGGCTCAAACTGCTTAAAGACAGCTGAGTATGTAGGAGGGACTGAAGGGTCTATGGCAGAGGAGGTTGATAAAGATCTAAGCACAGAAATCTTTCCATTAAAAAATGTTTTAAAATCTTCACATGATGTGTGGGCACAATTTGAGCTGCATTGCTAGGATTTACAAGGGAGTTGAGATTTTTGAAGAGAACTTGGGGCCTATGATTATTGTTGGAGACAATGTTGGATATGAATTTAGTTTTAGCGATTTTTACAGCTCTCTAATAGCATGCAAGGCCGTCTCTAAGAATTTCTAGGGAGACCTGGAGCTAATCTTTTTTTCTATTTCCTTTCAGCTTGTCTACAAATATGCCTCAGAGAGCGGGTTGTGTAATTTAGCCATGGTTCTGAGGATGGCTTTAGGAGTTTAATTTTAAAAGAAGCAACAGAGTCCAGGATGTCAATGCAGGTGGAGCCAAAGGAGGAAATTAGCTCATCAGCACTGAGACCACAGCCACCATCCAAGTTACAAAGTTTAGATTCTTTAAAAGCATTTGCAAACTGCAGCGTAGTTGACGGGTTGATCACACGCTGAAGACGAGTAGGAAGATAAGCTGCAATCCTGGAGCAGGGGATGGTAGCGATGAACAGAACAGGCAGGTGATATACCGGTGTTACAGAGTTTCTTAATATGGACACAGAGACCGTGCGAAAGTACAAGGTCCAATGTGTGACCTTTTTCATGTGTCGGGCCAGTCACTAACTGATTAAGATTGAATGAATCAATAAGATTTATAAAATCTCTGGCCAAAGGATTGTTTCCACAGCATACGTGAATTTTAAAATCACCAACAATAAGAAGACAATCATATTTTAACACAATCACCGCCAGAAAATCCGCAAAATCAGTTATAAAATCCTTGTTGAACTTTGGAGGGCAATATACAATCGCGCACAACACAGGAAAAGGATGGTTGAACTCAGACAATATCCAAATTTGGTTTCAACTATGTCCATACCAAGAGTAGGTCCAACATGGTCCCTATGCTGGTAGGCAGAGAGTCAGCTTACCCAGTCTGAAGCAGAGTCTGCAGACGAGGCAGAGCAGCAGCAGCCTCCACAGCTGCTGGATGCCCTGCTGCACTGTACTCAGCCCACAGCTGGCCGCCAGCTGCTGCCAGACCTGCAGCCGCTGGGACAGGTCCATCCATGCGGAGAGCACGCAGACACACACACACACACACCCACACCCACACACCACACAACACACACACACACACCACACACACACACACACACACACACACACACACACACACCACACACACACAACACAACAATGAGTGACAGAAAAATTGATTATGTATCTAAATGGATTAGACTAGTCCGTAGTTATTGGAAACACAGGATAGACCAAAGATTATAAGAAGCAGGAAAATGGCGCCGAGGTATTTTTATATATATATATATATATATATATATATTATAATATAGCTTAGAAGATAGAATTGATAGGTTTTTAGCAATACCATGCATGTCATGTTTAAATCCCAACTGCTTCCTATATTAAGTTTGTGTTTTTTGTTAAAATACTTGGTAAAAAATACATATTTTCTACAACATAAGAGTTGGTTTACAGATTCTGAAAGCTGATGATCTCAAAAGAAACATACTTTTAATGATCCCCAAAAGGGTAAATTACATGGTAACACTGTGTTGTTCCATCCACTGAGGCCAGCATGCCCCAGCAGGACCGTGAACGCCCCAGCCCGCCCGAGTCAAAGCTTGGCCTGCAGGGCTCGGATCCATGAACTGCTCAACAGGTTTGCATCACTCCCTGCATGTAAGAACAATTGTTCCTCACGTGTAAATACACAACACGTGCTTATTATTTAAGACGGTACTGGATTAGTTATCAAATCAAATTCTGTAAGATTTTTCATATCTTTCAATATCATGTGACCCCTTCTTCTGGGGGAAAATACAACATGTAGATTGTTGCTAGTACCAACAAGTATCAACGAGCAGCCTTTAACAGCACCGGGATGACGTTAACGTTCCAGGACAACTCGCCTGACTCAGAGTCTATTCACATCGCCTTTCATGGCAGATGTGTCGTTAACGTTACCGTGAACGGGTTAACTATCCGTGTTTAACGGCACAGTGACTGTTGAGCAACGATTGGTTCTGCAACGAACTAACGCTAGTTAATGAGGGCAGTTAACGTATTAGCCTTCCGTCCCTTCCTAGTTCAGCTGTAGTTTGAACACAAGTGTTGCAGCGAGCCGAGGCTAACGGTAGCTACAGCTAACGGTACAGCTACAGGCATACATGAGTTACCTCGGGGCAGTAGAAGAGACGGCAGCTCACTGGAAAGTCATGCTATTCTTTAAATGTCTATGTGCTATACCACAGATGATGCTGCTATTAGTTCTAAGGCTTCTTCTTCTTGGTCCTACTTGTCTTCCTCCATTGTTTACAAGCGGATTGCAAACACCTTTAGGTGCATACCGCCACCTACTGTACAGGAGTGTATGAGTAGGCTACATGTGTTGTCATATTCCACTCATCCCTATCTTCAAACTCCCGTTTTTCTTTTATTTGTTTTTTTTTAGAGAGCTTTATTCAAGTTTGACAAAATACAAGTAATAATTAGACTAGGTTACATATACCAGGAAAACGTCCTTCAATAAGTGTTCCAAGGAAGGCTGTTTGTGGTCTAAAGTTTGTGGTAAATTCTTTGTGCTTCTCTGATCATACAGTAGGCTACATCACAGATTTATTACCCTCATACAATACAGTGCAATGTGATCCACGTGATTCGCAATTGATTTACCCCATTAAAGACAAGGTGCCATCCAGTCCTGTGTGATCCACTCAGAGTCTGAGTCTGGTTCATTACTTCCTACTCCTGCCTGGTCCTTTCCCATTAATATTTTGTATTAACAAACTTTTTTATATATATATATAATAGTCCTTTCCTGTCTTCCTCCCAACATTTATGCCATTTTTCAATTCTTAACCACAGCTTTTCCCTCTCCTTTTCCAGGCAGAATTGGAACAGTTATTTCAATTGGCGATGCCTCTTTCACCAGTTTGCCCGCACCCTTGTTCCCTTCCACCCCCCTGCTGGCACCCAACAAAACTAAACATCTACAGCCTACTATTCTAGCAATCCCGGAAGACTATCACTTGTAAAATGATCACACAGAGAGACAGTTACTCCTGCACACAGTCCCTATCTGCAGTACTACATGACGCGGCCAACGGCTCACTGCTGCTCCCCAGTCAGTGGGCCCGTTTGGTACGGAGCCCCCTGTGGGGTCAGCTGACAAAAAAACTAATCCGTGCGCAAAGAATAAAAATCCATTCCCTCGGTTTTATAAACTGTGTGCACGGATTCATAATCCGTGCCCTAGGTTTTATGAACGAGTTAGAAAGATATTCACAGATTCACACTTCCGGGATCAATTATAGCGAAATGTTATTAAAGGTCCCATGACTTGGCTCTTTGGATGCTTTTATATAGACCTTAGTGGTCCCCTAATACTGTATCTGAAGTCTCTTTTATATAGACCTTAGTCGTCCCCTAATACTGTATCTGAAGTCTCTTTTATATAGACCATAGTTGTCCACTAATAATGTGTCTGAAGTCTCTTTATATAGGCCTTAGTGGTCCACTAATAATGTGTCTGAAGTCTCTTTTATATAGGCCTTAGTGGTCCACTAATACTGTATCTGAAGTCTCTTTTATATAAGCCTTAGTGGTCCACTAATACTGTATCTGAAGTCTCTTTTATATAGGCCTTAGTGGTCCCCTAATACAGTATCTGAAGTCTCTTTTATATAGACCTTAGTGCTCCCCTAAGACTGTATCTGAAGTCTCTTTTATATAGGCCTTAGTGGTCCCCTAATACTGTATATGAAGACACTTCCTTGTTCCATTTCTGAGTCTGTAGCTTTTGAGGAGGAGAGGGGGGGGGGAGGTTGAGGCTGGGGTGTGGCCTTGACCAACTGCCACTCTGCTCTTTTGAAAGCCATGATGTCTCTCTCTCTCTCATGGGTCGGCCAAATTCTCTGGGCAGCAAAACAGAGAAAGGGGAGGTAACCTTCTGCCCATCTGCCAATCATGCCCCTTATGAGGTCATAAGGGGCATGATTCCAGATGGGCCCATCTGAGCTTTCATTTTCTCAAAGAAAGAGCAGGATACCCAGGGCACGGTTTACACCTATCGCCATTTCTAGCTACTGGGGGACAACAGGCAGGCTAGGGGAAAGCATATTAATGTTAAAATACCTCATAAAGTGACATGTTCATGCTATGGGACCTTCATATCACAAACAACACATCTTTCCTAACGTAATAAGGTTAAGGTGTTTGTTTGGTACTGCCTTAACCTGTGTTAGTTTCTCGGCTCATGCGTGAGATACAGTTGTTTTGGTTGGAAATGTGGAGTTCCGGTTTTCTGAAAGTAAAGTAGGCAGCTCGTCTAGTGTCCTTATTAAACATAACAATTTGGTGACAAGGATGGCTGAATTTTCTCTTCCTCCTCCACCTCCTTTCCTCGCTCTTTCCCATGAGCCGACAATACCATGGAATCGCTGGCACCAGTCTTTTGAAACGTACCTTCAAGCTATGGGATTAGCCGACGTGAGTGCAGCTCGGAAAACGGCATTGCGGAGGCACTGTTCAGTGTTTTTTGCTACACAAGGATGCCGTTTGGCCTTAGCTCCGCCCCCTCCTGCTTTCGAAAGGTCCCAATGCGCCAGCTTCTCCAGGCTGGGATAATGTCATTGCAGACCTCCCTTCTCGGTCAGTTCCTTTCCCAGGCCGACTGCGTCAACCACATTGAAAGTGAGGTTATTCACATGCTACCCACTCTGCTTGAGTCAACGGTCCCTCTGGAGGAACTGAAGGCAGCCTCAGAACAGGATCCAGTCATTTCCCGGCACTCCGCCTACATTCTTTAGGGATGGCCAAGGGAGCTACCAGCAAAGCTGTTAGCTTTCCTCTCGGGTCAAGCAGGAGCTCTCTTGTTGGAATGACACATGCGTGGCGCGCGGGCTTTGCACTGTGATTCCTGGGGCCCTTTGCGCCTGTGTGCTGGCCATGGCACATGAGTGCCACCTGGGCATAGTGAAGCTTAAACAGAGATGTCGTGACCTGGTGTGGTGGCCAGGCCTGGACAAAGAAATTGAGGCCCTTGTTAAAGAATTCCCAGTATGTCTGGTTAGTGGGAAAACTGGCCACCAACCCCCACCACCCCTGCAAAGCCAGTGGAGCATCTGCAATTAGGCATATGTGGCGAGATCCACGGGGCCCCCAACTATCAGCATTTTTTAGTCGTAATGTACACTCAAAATGGCCTGAGCTGTCACTTCCCAGGTCATTGTGGACTTTCTGGAGTCCCTCTTCTCTATTACTATTATCACTGACAACGGTCCACAGTTTATTTCTGTGGAGTTTAATTCGTACGTGAAGAGCAGGGGGATTCGACGCATCCGCACAGCCCTGTACCACCCACAGGCAAACGGGCCACACATCTAAAACTGCTACACTACCACGCTACCCAGCACTCAACCACAAAGGTTTCCCCAGCCTTACTCATGTTGGGCAGGGAGTTACACCTACCCCTGGACAGGCTCCGCCCCACCGTAGTCCAGAACATACCCCCACCAGTCACCTGCCGTCAGGAGCGGATGAAACAGTGGTTGGACAAGAAAAAGAGGGTCAAGATACCAGATATCACTTTGGCAGACTGGGTGAGGGCTAGCCGAGCGCACAGGGTGAACAAGATCATTTTGGCTACTCCACAGCAAGAGGCCCGCCAACTGGGACCAGCCACATACCTCCTAGATCATGGGTCTCAAACTCGCGGCCCGGGGGCCAATTGCGGCCCGCGGGATGATATTTTGTGGCCCCCTACTTGACATCAAAGTTAAGTGTTAGTGCGGCCCGCGCGTTCTGAAACTTTTTGTCATTGCGCTTGTCACTTATGGGCTACCGTAGTAGTCTCCTGACAGCGGCGTAACGGTTGTCAAGCTAGCTAAGTACTCGTTGCGGCAAATGCCTGAGGTTTGACAATGTGATGTCTGTTGTTGTGAAATTCACCAACCATATCAGATCTAGGGGCTTAAAGCACCGGCAGTTCCGCGCCCTGTTTGGAGGAAATAGTTGTTGTTTTTTTGGATACTTGATGCGGCCCAGCCAAACCCAGACTCTACTTTCAGCGGCCCCCAAGTAAGTTGAGTTTGAGACCCCTGTCCTAGATGACGGCACCCGCTGGCATGCCAGTTGCCTTCAGAAGGTGCCAGCAACTACTGCATCGTCAACTCAGAGCTGCAGGGACATAATGCAACCCAGAGTGGAGCAGGAGGACTCCATGCCTCAATCTGCCGCACAACCTGAAGATACTCCCTTGGTGTCACACACAGTGCCCCCATCCCCATCGCCGCTGCCCCGGCCCCCAGCCTCCACACCACGTGTTGTCACATCTTCAGCTGTGTGTTCGCCACGGCCAGTGCGCACGAGGGCACGGCCTGATTATCTGAAGGACTTTGTTCCCTGATTACCTGAATGACTGTGTGCCTAAATTCCTAAAGAACATTGTGTTTACCTTTCAGGTTTGAACCCCCCAGAGAGGGGAAAATGTTGTGTCCACTCAGGACAAATTGATCTGTGTTTGTTTGGTAATGCCTTAACCTGTGTTAGTTTGTGGTGCCTCGGTGCATACAGTTGTTTTTGTTTGAAATGTAGAGTAGGCTACCGGTTTTCTGAAAGTAAAGTAGGTAGCATGCTCAAACAGCTCGTCCAGTGTCTTTATTAATCATAACACACATATTGTTAATTTTTTATAACACTGTTTAGGTTTAATTACTAAAGTTAACTAGCATGTTAGTTAGCAGTAATTAGCCTGTGTCTATGTTCTTTCCTAACAAATACCTACGCTCTCCGTCTCTGCTGATTGGTAATGAATAAGATTTCTCTTGGCGCTGCTACCAGGAGACTTACAACTTTCAGACAGGTTGCCCACGTCACATCTACATCGTCAAGCTCAGTTGGAGGCTGCGCAGTAACGCTCAGCCATCACTGGAAAAGAGCTTCTAATATCCTTCACTGGTCTCCATCCAGAGCAACGGGATCTGTTGGTCCATTTCTTTAACTGTCTATGAGACAGAGAGAGAGAGAGAGAGAGAGAGAGAGAGAGAGAGAGAGAGAGAGCGAGCGAGAGAGAGAGAGAGAGAGAGAGAGAGAGAGAGAGCTCTGGAGAATACTGGTGTCTCTCTTCTAAAGTCGCTAGATTTGTCTCTTTGTGCTTTTTTGAACCCACCCTCACTGCTGTACAGAGGCTCGTAGCAGGGCCGTGAACCAATCAGCTGTCTCGGGATGTAGCGACTCCCCGCCCCCACTGCTGTAGCCTACTGCGCATGCGGGAAACTCACGCATACAAACAGATGAATCTACAAAATCTATTATGACGAACGGATGTACGGATACCATCATCATATGCATTTTATCCATATTGCGGATTTATTGGATTATTATTATTATTAGTCCTGTGTGTGTGTGTGTGTGTGTGTGTGCGTGTTTGCGTGTGCATGATCAGTCACTAGGAACAGACGTTTCCACCTAGCCCTGACTTTAGCCATTACAAGCAATGAGGAAAACTGTACAGAAATGTGTATATGTCATCCTAACCCAGCAGAAAGGTCCCAGTAATAGACAGAGATGAGATATGAGAACTTATATATTTATGTATTCTTAACTAGCAGCTACCCCCTAGTCTTGTGTTGTTGCTTATATGGCGTTTTGAAATACTAGGCTACAATGAAATAACAGTATATGTATCGATAAAGGTATCTCTTCATTTTTTTAAAATGCTTGCTGATAACATAAACTTTTTATTGAGGACAAAACTGTCATTTCTTCTTATTGGCTGATCTGGGTCACAGAAACAAAGCTCTGCTCTCTGATTGGATGATCTGGACGGCAGCAATGAAAGGTACTATGACTGGCTGATGAATTTGTTCCACGGGTAAAGATGACCAGTAGGATACAGTATCTAACAGCAGAAGTATTAGCTGTTAGCACTACTACTACTACATCCAGCTGGTTTTAAGTTACTGAGTGCATCTGCTTCATCGTCTAGAGGAGTGTGTGTTTGGTGAGATCCTCCTCCATACCCCCCTCCTCCAGCCGCTTTAACACCGTGACGGCTCCAGCTGCCCACGGACCGAGCCGAGTCGAGCCGAGCAGAGCCGAGCCAAGCGGGAGTGCAGGCAGGGCCGGCTGTAGCGCTTCTGTGCTCCTGCAGGCGGCAGTACAGTGGGGCTTCTGTCCATGGTGCTGAAGATTCGGATGTCTCTGTCCGGGGTGCTGAACTGCTCCGGGCTGCTGGGCTCAGTGTGAGGCTGCTGTCCCACTCATCGGTCCGTTCCGCGGGGTTGTGCTGCGGCCGCTGCTGCCTGCAGTCACTGGAGAGCGTTACAGGGACCGTCTGTCTGCCAGTCAGGAGATGTCAAAGCGGAGGGGGAGGGGAGGGTAAGGTAAGGCTTTATATTTCTCTGACAAAGAGCGTGAAGCGCACTTATTTGTCGGTATTTTTGGGGCCTTGGCTGCGGGCCTTACGGTGGATTCCACGCCGAGCCGAGAGGGAGGACGGGATGAAGCGAAATGTAAGCTTGCCCTCCGCGGATGTCGGCAGGCTTACGGCGGCGTTTCTTCCGCGGACTTGAATATAAACACGGTCCGAATCCGGCTTTCAAACAGATTATTATTGTCGGATGGGATTTCCGGCCCCTACAATGGCAGCTCGGTGTCGATGCAGTCGATTTAGTAGAAAGTGTGAGCCGCGGAACGCCGGTGGCCTTTGTATGCTTTGTGTTTGTCAGTGTGCCAGACTTGGGAGAGGAGAGAGGCCTTGTCCTGGTTAACAGCCCGTACTACATCTCTCCTGTTACCACACAGAAGCCTTCACTTTATCACTCTCTACTTGATATCCGCATTTTGTTTGGTGTGTGAAATGTTCTGTCAAATGTAGCCTACGGCAGTCCACACACTGTAAGGCTCCTCTGCTGTCACACTTTCATGTATGACACACCTTTGTATTCAGAGGAGTTTTGGCCGTCATTTGTTTTCTTCTATTTGAATAGCTTTAATAAAATATATTATTCTTTGTTTTTAAGGTTCTAATGGAGAGATCAGTACACCTACCAGAATAAAAAATATCATTAAATATTATAAAAAAAAACATTTACTTTCCACAGTGTCTGTTTGCTGTCATGTTCACAGCTTTTCTAATAACTGTAAAATAATTATTTTCATCCCCAGCTCACTTTGAAGTGTTTCAGTGTGTTCCATCCAACATAAAATGAGTTCAAAGGTCAGACACTGAGCCAACGGTGGACCAGGAGAGAGCCAGTCAACCGTAGAGGACAGCCTCGGCATCAAAGTATCTATCTATCTATCTATCTATCTATGTATCTATCTATGTATCTATCTATCTATCTATCTATCTATCTATCTATCTATCTATCTATCTATCTGTCTGTCTGTCTGTCTGTCTGTCTGTCTGTCTGTCTGTCTGTCTGTCTGTCTGTCTGTCTATATTGTGCTGCACCACAGAATCATCACTTCTAATTGCCTCCCTCTGTTCAGATGAGCCAAGACACTACAGAGACACGAACACGAACCCGCTCCAAAGGCAACAGGGGTCAGTACACACACACGCACAAACATACACACACACACACACACACACACACACACACACACGGATGGATAGATTTTACAGTAAAAATGTGCCATGAGTAAAGCCTCCTCAAAACAAAAGAATCATTTCCTTTTTACACTTGGAGCTTTTGTATGACTTTGTTTCTGCGTGTGCTGACTCTCTGCTGCTTCACTCTCAGTGTCGTCCGAACCTTTGGGACAAGAGATGAAGCAGGAGTTAAGGTAAGTGATTTAATGCTTCAACAAATAACTATGGTGATGCATGACTTGTGTCTCTCATGTATGAAGTGTGTATTTGTCTTGCTGCGTGTCAGCAGCAGCTGTCCCACCCCTGGATGTGATGGCAAAGGCCACGTCAGTGGAAGATACTCACGGCACAGAAGGTAGGATTCATATTGCATTTCATCAAGCTTTCTGCACAGCTAGTTCAGTTTTAATAGGCGAGATACCGAGCGTCATGCTTTGGGTATGTGAGCGCTACAAAGCCCACAGAATCAGCCGTCAGATGGAGAAAAATCTCATTAAAGTACAAATATGCAAATAAATTGGTGTGATGATTAAAGAGCTTTTTGTATTTAGACAACATACTGTATGTGGTAATTTTACATAAAACCATGTGATAGTTTATGATTTAGAAGATGTGATCTAAAATAGATGTTATCTATTGTTATACTACATGTTATATACTATTAGGCCTGCAAGATTAATCATTATAGAATCACAATCTTGATTCACCGTGTTCACAATATAATCTTTAAATAATTTTGATTTATGGTTTTTATTCATTTTTATTATTTTTTAAATTATTATTTTTATTATGACTTTGATTCCATTTAATTTTTCGAGCCAACTGCATCACTAACACTACTACTTTCTTCTGTTATGCTCTCTCTTCTCTTCATTGAAGCCTCTATGTTTACAGGCTTATATGTTTACAGCATGTTAGAAGTTAGCATTCACTTCTGTACCCCTCCTGCTCTCAGCATACTGGGATGCCCGATTGTGAAGAAAAGGAAGCTGGAGGAGGCTGAGGCTGAGGAGAACCACTCTGCTCCCAAGAAGAAGAACCAGCCTGCCACGGCAGGAGCAGAGGAAGGCTTCACAGCAGACAGCGACGCCGCTGAGGAGGAGGAGGAGGCGCAGAAAGAAGAGGAAGAGGAGGAAGAAGAAGACCTCAAAGAGAAGAAGAATAACAACACAAAAAGCAGACCAGACTCGACAAAAAGTGAGTGAAACCAAAGCTAAGGAAATTAGAATGAAACATGACAGCCTCACTTTCACTGTTCGATTTCACGGTTAGATGCCTGAAGAGTTAATACTTCTAATATTTAACCGAAAAAGCAAAGGTCATAGAAACAAATACAAAGAACATGCATTTGTGTAGTGGAACAATGTTATTCCTATGCCAGTAACACCTCAGGTCCCGCCACAGACCCAAGGCTGGATACGGAGATTTATCTTATCATCATTCTGAGGCTAGCTGAAACACTGACAGCTAAGTTGTTATAACATAGCAGCAAACTGCTGAGTCCACAGTCAGATGGCAAAATTAGTTACATCGTGTCTAAAACTCTGTTTATAGCACCCGGACTGTTAAAGGCAGGAGTGCTTTACACTGCAATAAATGCTCATCTCTGCAAAGTAGACAGAAAAACTGATATTTGGGGCTTAGGCTCTGACCTCGTCACTCCCCACAAGGAAACGCCATGTACAGTACAGCAGGAAGTAGCGAGAAGTGACCATACCAACTTTCCTTGAAAGAAATGGAGCAATGAAGGTAGGGCTTTATAGCTTTCAGGTGAGCAGTGTGGCAGCAAGAAAGGCAGCAAAAGAGTGAGAAGAGGACCGACAGATTAAAGGGTAACTTTTTTTCAACCCTGTTTTCCTATGTTTTTGTGTCTAAGAAACTGACTGGAACAACAATCCTTGAAATGGGTACAGTATTAAGCGAGAATGCTGCAGTGTGCAGTGGAGAAACACGTTGTAATGTAACCCTACAAGAGATGCGGCGATTATTATTCTAAGGCAGTCAACTCAACTCATTTCAGGTCTTTTTCAGGTTAAACAAAAAGGATCTTACTCTTTACCTGAAAGGGTATCTTTGTGGGATCCTTTCCATAATGTTGTCAGACACTTAGAATAATAATCTGCGGCAAAAACAGCAGTCCAGGTTGAAACCCCCCCCCAAAATGCACTATAAGTACACATGACGAAAAGGATACTTTGGACATAGTGTTGGGCATGTGAGAGCAGCAGCACTCTGAGATGACTGCCTGATTTTGCTTTCTGGCTTTAATGCTAAAACAAGACAGATACGGTCAACCACAAGATCAGTCACAATACACGTGTCGAGTTGTAAGACAGCATGTTGTCAAAGACAAACTGTTTTTGGCAATTACATTTATCTAAACTCTGAATCCACAGCAGACTGCTCCCTGGTGACAACAGAGGGCACAGAAACAGCAGTTTGTCCTCCGGCTGAAGTTGGCGACAACCAAAGCCTCACCTCGGAGACTGAGAACCAAACGGAGAAGGACAACACTAGTGAGGAAGTCAGCCATGATCCTCAGCCGGAGGAGAGGAAGGAGCAGGAGGAGGAAGGTCAGCAGCTGACAAATGACCAGTCATCAGAGCAACCTGAAGAAGAGCTTACTGAGCCTGAAGAGACAAAAGAAGAGAAGGAAGAGGAAGCAGAAGACGTAAAGGAAGAGCAGCAGGAGAGGCTAAAGACTATCGTAGAAGAGAAGGTGATAAAAAGACATGTGATGAGCCAGGAAAACTGTGATCACCAATACTCCAGCGGAGATTACAACCATCAGGCCAAAGAATCCACAGAGGAGCAGAGGAAGAGAGATGAAGAGGAGGAGGAAGAGCAGGAGGAGGAAGAAGAGGAGGAGGAAGAGGAGGAGGAAGAGGAGGGAGAGGTCCACCAAGAGCTTGACACTCCTTACCTTTTTAGTCCACACACTGAGGGCTGTGAGGCGGAGCTGTCACTCAGGGAAGAGAAGCTCAGCAGCCCTATGACTGAAGAAGAGGAGGAGGATGAAGATGAGAGAGAGGAAGAGGAGGATGAGAGGCAGGGAAAGGAAGTAGGCGAGGTGGTGGAGGAGGAAGAGGAGGAAGAAGAGGAAGAGGAGGACCGAGACTCCAGCAAAGCCTCTCCAACTACAGTGGTTATAGAGGTCCGCTCTGAGGAGGAGGAGGATGAAGAGGAGGAGGAAGAGGAAGAAGAGGAGGAGGAAGAGGAGGAGGAGGAGGAGGAAGGAGAGGAGCAGGACCATGTCTCAGAGGGCTCAGGAATCACGGACGACTCAGAGAACTGGGATATGACGCGGGGGAACCTGGGGCTGCTGGAGCAGGCCATCGCCCTGAAGGCCGAGCAGGTGAGGGGGGGCCAGGAGGCGCGCAGTTCCCCGGACTACCAGCCGGACTACCAACCGGACTACCAGCACGACTACCAGCCATACAGCAGCAGCTCCAGCAAGAGCTGTGAGGCTGCTGCTATGACCCGCCGCACGCCGCACTACAGCAAAGGTACACTTCCTGTTAGAACACTGTTCGTGTGTGTATTATATGTGTATTATACAGTAGACAAGAGTGGCTTTCTATGATTTGTGAATGTCACATAATATTTATATTACAGTACCATTTTATGTTTGTCACCCAAATCTATTTAGTTTTGTATATTTATTGATTCAATTTCCATAAAACAGTCTGAGAGAATGACCTGACACACCTCTCAATAGGAACTTTCAGCTTGAGAAGTATTAAAATCTATAGCACCCAAGTAACCGTTCTGTTGCCTTAGTGACAAGGGTGGTCACTTGACGATGAATCTCTTCATCCACTGATGGCTCCACAAGCTCAAAGCATTCGGTGTCTTTGTACACATCTGAATCTGTCTGTCTCAAGAACTCTGGACCAGAGAGCCAGCTGGTGTGCCTTAGGTGGGCTGCTGGACTGAACCTGGTCCCGTGATCAGCTTGATTCTGATCTGCGCTGACATGATGCCACTGTTCTGGTTTTGTGGACTTCCCCATCCGGGATCCACATAGAGCTGTTGTGAATATAACCTAGGACTATTCTACTGTATGTGTAGAACTTGACTCCCTGCAGTTTCAGGTCACTTTCTTGCGTAATCAGTTCTGCCAGTTCAACTGCTGAGACAGCCGCTGAGAGCGCAAAGCGTGGGACAGTGTGAGCCGTTTATGGTGGCAGCTTTCCTGTGCCCATGATGAATCCCACATGGCACTGGGCATCAGTGTCAATGACACTGGGGTAGGCTACAGCTGTCATTGCCATTGTTGTGTCTAAAAAGATGTACAGTATATCTCTCACTTCGGAGTGTATGACAATGAGACTGGGCCTATAGATTTGGAGTTTTTGTAGTTCAGTGAATGAATTTGTCTACGTCTTCCACTGTGATTCTTTTTTGGGGGGCATTTTTAAGCCTTTATTGCCAAAGGACAAATGAAGACATGAAAGGGGAGAGAGAGGGAGAATGACATGCAGCAAAGGGCCTCAGGTCATGGATAGTTCCTGTACATGGCATGAATGAGCTGCGTCCTTTGCAGCACATTTGTTCTGAAGACGTTCAATTTGAACAGCTTTTGAGCGCTTCCAAGACAAAGTTCTCCCACAATTACCCAGTCATGTGCATATGGTGCATTATGAGAACCATTGTACTGCTCTTGTACCTTGTGTACACTCAGAATATATCACCCTAGCAACAGAAAGGTAGAAGCATTGGGGTCAGGTGGTGTAATTTTGTCTGTGACTAGTTTCAGATGAGGGAAGTACTGTGTGATATCATGTATAAGAATTTCAGATCTGTCATCAACCTGGACCTGGGTTAATGCAGAGATTTGCTTATTGCTATTACCCCTAATTTCCACCTTGTGCGGAACGGCTCTGCTGTGTGTTGGCTCCGTGCTCCGCCATCCTTCAATACCCACTAGGTCCGTATGTGTTGTGGAAAGTCTGCGGCCATGACTGACAGCTAAAGTCACAAGGACCCACGAGATCTCTCAAATTCACGTATGATTAAGTGATATAACAGGATGTAGTTTCTATAAACAGAACCCCAAAACTGATGAGCTGGAGGTGGGGCTGACAGTTACTGCCAGGTCAAGTAGGTGACTTTGCTGACTCTACCTCCAGAAGTATATCTCCTAGCTCTTTGAGCAGCTGTCTGTCCTTGTTGGAGATTCCGGAGAAATCCTCCAGTTTTTGTAGCAGGGCATGTTCAATCATCTCAGGCTGCCAAATCATGATCGCACCTGCTGTAGGATTGTCAACATGAAGTGACCTGATCCACATTGCATGTGAGGATGACTCTGGGCTGAGCCACTTTGTGAGTAGGTTCTCTCTGGCTGTTTAATTGAGATCTCACGTAGCATCTTGGAAAGACATTTTCCATGCACAGTAGTTTTTTTTTTTGGACGGTCGACAAATTTTAATAGCCCAGAAATCAACATTTCTCTCCGGACCAGGTATTTTGCCAAGTCTGTCATTTGTTGTCACATTCATAGTCTCTAAGGCTGCATGTTGCATAACTTCCAGCATGGTAAGTAACTCAGGTACAGTAATTACTACCATGTGAATTGTACAGTTAACGTAGCAGAGACCTCAATAGGAATGTCCCTTCAACTTAGCCCCTAAGCAGAGCAAATTACCAACATGTGTAGTATATATTCATCTAGCAACTGACGTTTTCTTTTCCCAGATTCATTTTCCCATGAAAAATCTCATTCTAACATCATTCTGAATCTTGACTTAGGGACATATCAACTCCAATGCTTAAATGAAAGGACTGTTTCTTAGCAACTGTTTTGTACGCACACTGTAGCTTGCTCTTTGTCGCTCCCTGATGTGAGTCGCGCATGCTCAGATTGAAATGGTTTACAGCATAACGTGTCATACTAAAATTGGTCACATCTATAAAATAATAAACTTTTCTCAATACAAACAATAACAGAAGATGGAAATCATTTCAAAAACGTTGCAGCTATCTATGGTTGTTTGATTGCTAACATTTAGCTCAAAACGCCATTCCACTGACAGCCTTTGTTGTGTTTGATGCTAACTTGTAGCCAGCAGTGAATGCACTTTGTTAACTAGGTCCGTTTTTACCGTATTGACATTACAGAAGTCTCTCGTTAGCATCTTGTAGGCCACTTGTTGCAAAGTGATGCATGCACAACTCAAATCTGCACTCGACTCACATCGTGGAGTGACAGTCTTTGTTCGACTGACAACAAAATGGAGAATAGAAAGCAATACACAACAATGACTAAGCACTACCTAAAATGTCCATTAGGGATCAGTATAGTTTAGTGTTTAAAGTTTAGTGTTTTAAGTGTGACTACCAGTGTCACTAGGATGAATAGTATAGAAATGGACACTCACAAACACGGTTGGCTGCACTGATCACCTTTTTACTTCAGAGTTTATGCAATAAACATTTTAATTCAGCATTATAGCCCTTGCATGCAAGTTACTCAGAAAGCGTTAATGTCACTCTTTTCTTATTACTCCTTACAATATTACTTTACTTATTACTAGGTATAAAAAGTGGAAGTTACCTTACTCGTTATGTTGTTATTATAGTGTAATTCAGTCCTGTGTGTAACGTGTGTAATAACAACAGAGTGTACATTTTAATTTCCCCTTGTGGGATTAATAAAGTATACATTATTATTATTATTATTATTATTATTATTAAAACAAATCACATTTGGGTAGCTTTACTGCAGCGTTACTTAAATTAGTAACTGTAATATAATTATTGTTTTGGAAATTGTAATCCCTTACACTACTTGTTACCATGGAAAGTAGTACTATTACAGTAATATATTACTAAGTAATGCGTTACTAACCAACAACTGCATATGCTGAAGTCATTACCAGAGAATAGTAACAAGAAATGCCTCATGTTTAGCAAATCCCTTAGTGGTAATGAAAATGTACTCTTAATAACTCAGAACACATCGTAGTACATTAGCCTGGACCTGTTAGTACTTGATAACAGGTTTTGTGGTACCGTCCAGCCCGTGTACTACTTACTGATGTGTTCTTATGCATTGTTGCTGACATCTTAATCCCACCATCCTGTGTTCAGAGAAGAAGGAGGTGAAGTGTCCAACCCCAGGGTGTGATGGGACAGGCCATGTTACTGGGCTGTACCCTCACCATCGCAGTCTCTCTGGATGCCCTCACAAAGACAGAATCCCTCCAGAGAGTGAGTATAAGTTACCTTTCACCACGCCACAGAACACCAGTAGGGATCTAATGCTGCTCGTGCATATCCTGTCACTTTCAGAGTTACTGCAGATGCAACATTGTTGCATTTTTCATTTGGTTGGGTTAACTTTGTCAAACACCAAACATTGTAAACAAATGTTGCACATTGGAAGCGGTCGCTGGTCTGTTGGGCAGAACATCTAAGGGAAACTGGCCGACACTTCTGCCCTCAGAAATAATGGAGCAATGCCATCTGGTTCTGCTTTAATGTTTCTAATATTTTAGACAAAGTTGAACAATAAGCAGTTGACAGACAGCGAGATGAGAGGGATATGATGATGTCAAACAGACAATTAGCGATGTGTGCTCATGCTTATGGATCTGAAATTTATCGTCCCTTAAATCAGATTGAAGGTTGAAAACCGCAGGCTAGGAAATGTTCTATTTTTGGTTCACTTCCCGTATTTGTGGTGGATCACGTTTCTCACCTCAAGTGAATTGGCTCACTTGGAAGCAAACCGAGAGCCCCGTTTTTAAGTGGACCAGAGTTCATACAAAGGACATATGGCGAAATTCCAACAGAAACATGGCAATCCCGGAACTGAAAGGACGTGAATATAGGCTAAGTTAATATTAACAGGATATCTCTCCAAAAGCTCCAGGGTACAGTTAAAACAGACCAAACAGCAAAGAGTTCACCATTTTAACATCCAGACCGTTGTTATTGTGATATTCAATAGCTGGGCAGCCTAGTTACATTTTGTTACTTTTGTCATTATCATTACTACCAACATTAGTATTACTAGTACTGTACTACCGCTTCTACTTCCTGCTATTATAAAAAGACTAATACCACTACATGTATTTCCTCTGCTGTTTTTCTAACTTTTTAACTACTGTGTGTGTTGCACAGCTACTTTTTTTATTTATTCTGCTGTGATGTGAAACAGACTGACCTGAGTGTGTGTCTGCTGTGTGTCTGTAGTCCTGGCCATGCATGAGAACGTCCTGAAGTGTCCCACTCCTGGCTGCACAGGCCAGGGCCATGTCAACAGTAACCGCAACACACACCGCAGGTTCATGACACACACACATACACACGCATGCACGCACACTCACACACACACACGCACGTGCACAAACACACACGCACACAAACCAGATGTTCACATAAAGACAAGAATTAAGGACTTAAAGTTTCTATTTGCGTCCGGAGATTATTTTGAGGATTTTTCTCACACAAATCTATAAATAATGCCATCGACATCAACACTGTATCCTATATAGTCAATGATTTGGCAGACTTTCAGTTGTTAATAATAGTTTCTGAGTCCTTTGGAGTCCAATTCTGTTATATTTGGAATGAAAAGGATCAAAAATGAAGATTGCATATTTGCAAAAAAGTGAGTGAAAGCCCAATGGGAACCAATCTCATCTAAGAATACTAACACATACTTACACTGTCTGTAGAACAAACTCCTGTCTGCGTAAATGTCTACCTATTCATGAGAGATTTGTAAACGAAATGCAAACATTTGGATATGTTTCTCCTGTCAGTCTGTCCGGCTGCCCCATCGCAGCAGCCACTAAGCTGAACAAGAGCCAGGACAAGCAGGTTCATTTACAGGCTTCAGCCAGCGAACCCTCTTCCAATTCGGACAGAGTGCTCAGGTGAGACATGGCAGCTAACTGGTTACTTTTTGAATGCATGGATAAATACAACCATGTCCATGTCACTGTAGGGATAAAGCATAACTACTGGCTCTTCCGCCAGGCCCATGTGTTTTGTGAAACAGCTGGAGATCCCTCAGTACGGCAGCTACGGGCCCAACACAGTGACCACCACGCCTCGAGCTAACCTGGCCAAGGAGCTGGAGAAATACTCCAAGGTGTCTTTTGACTATGCAAGCTTTGATGTCCAGGTGTTTGGAAAGCGTATGCTCATTCCAAAGACACCCAGCAGCACTGAAACGTCACCCAAAGCCTTCAAATGTAAGAGTCACACACCTTGCCTCCAACCTCCGCTTCTGTACTGGAGTTTGACATGCCATGTGTTCAAATGCTACATGAAGTGTAACTCCGAGAAAGCAGGTCATAGATCAATTTGTAGAGGATAACACAACTTTGGGCAACATGCAAAATGATTTCCACGTACTGTATCTCCGTCCTATTCTTCTTCCTCTTTATTGTTGGAATGGATTGATTAATTCCTGGACGTATTTCTATCATTGTCTCCACAGTCTTTATCAGGATAAAAACAGATATTCATACAAAGGCTAACTATAAAAAAGAGACTATAAACAAGAAAAGGTAGAGGGCGTTCTGACACCAATTAAAGACAACAGTTGAACGACCACATTGCGAGGCACAAACATCAGAGATGAAGCGGACTGATGAGCAGAACCTAAACACAATCTGCGGATTTTTCAGTGGTGATCCAGAATGAAAATCTGCTGAATGTTTCTGCTTGGTGTGGAGATGTGTTAACATTCCGAGTTGTATTTAAAAAAAGTGAAACTGTGCCCACAGATACCATGTTCAGTCCATGGAGATTGGAAACAATCCTCTTGGATCTTATAAAATATGTGGATATTCTTCAGATTCTGTAAACAACATTGTACCTTAAATGCATTTCAGAATGTCAACACTACATTTAAAAAAAAATTCTGTTAAATGGTATTTACAAATTATCAGTATTTGGGAGCACAAATTAGTAATTGTTGTGCATGAGTTATTCATTTTTGAGAGCAGGAATTGGTCATTTGAGTGTGCAATGTATTCATCTGTACACACAAGTACAGTTAGTTTTTATTTTCTCCACCTGCCAGGTGCACACCCAAAAATGCAGGATTGATTTGTTACAATGCACAACCGCTCCATAGTGAAACACTAACCTGATATTACTGAGCTGGTAACTATCAGCAGCAGCAATGTTAGCCACATTTAGCTAAAACAAGGAACACATACAGTATGATGTTTAGCTAATTCTTTCTGCTTCAATCCCACACAGCTAAATCATTCCCTAAGGCCTCCTCCCCCAGCCACAGTGTGTCAGGAGGCTTTTCTAAGAGCGCCTCATCCTCAAGTAGTTATGACTATAGCCAAGATGCAGAGGCCGCCCACATGGCAGCAACAGCCATCCTTAACTTGTCCACCCGCTGCTGGGAGAGACCAGACACCATCAGCACCAAGCCCAGGGAGCCCTGCACCAAGGTGCACACACATCATGTGCACGGCACGCACGCTCATATTCTCTGTTGCTTTGCTCACTTTGGGCTCACTGACTGTGTATCTGAACCCTGTAGGAGTCGGACATTGAAGTGGATGAGAATGGCACCTTGGACCTCAGCATGAAGAAGACCAAGAGGGAAGATGTGCAGCCTCCAGAGCCTTCCTCCTCTTCATCTTCATCCTCTCAACACACGGGAGCCCCCTTGTCCCAGGGCCACACTCCGCCAGAGTGGGAGGGGCCCCTGGACTTCACCAAACCAAGTGGAGTCAAAGAGGAAGACCACGCAGAGGTATGTGCATGCAGGATGCCCTCACTGTATGCATACAGACTGATGGTGATGCTGGACCTGGTTTCTGATTTCCAGGTGGAATATACGGCTCCCTCATACACCTCATCTGATGGTGAGGAAGAGGACCAGGAGAACCTGGAGGACAGGAAGTACCCCGGTGAAGTCACCACCAGCAGCTCCAAGCTCAAGTTTCAGCCCAAAGACAGCAAAAAAGACATTCTTGCGTAAGTCACAAATTTGAAACATTGTTTTCACTTTTCAGTTCGTAAGATTTCAGCTGGGTTGATTCTAGTGGCAGCTTTGGCGATAGCATGTAAATGCAGCCGGTCAAATGTGCTAACGCAGCTAGGGGGATTATTGACCAAGGCTATTGGGGAGGTGTGATGTTTTCCAGGATTGTCACTGTCTTATGGGGAGAGTCTGAGGCTAATAAGCCATCACCTTCCGCTAGCATTCCATTGACTCCCATTCATTTTGGCTTCACTTTGACAGTGAATAACTTTACATCTGAAGCGTTTCAAGGACTCTTGTTTGTCCATGTTTATTTCTAAAGAAACAGGACAATTTATAAAAAGGCTTCATTACCTTGTACCTCACATTATGGCTCCATAGCAGATGTTTTTGTAAAAATAGGCTAACGATTGTGTCATAACCACCCGGCTTTCTGTCGCACAGTAGAGAAATTACCGTATCCTCAGGAGAAGCTCACAGACAATCGGGGGGACGTGGAGGCATACAGTCGAGTTTGATTACTAATGTTAACTAGCATTTTAGTTATAGCAATAATTAGCCTGCGCCTATGTTATCTCCTAAAGTATCCCTATTAGATTGAATTCATATCATAAGTTCTTGAATATCATTTTATATAACTTCTTAATATTATGCATTAACTTAATATGGCATACCACCGTTATATTTAAAAATAAATTATTACTATGCAAAAGGACAAAATAATTCATCAGAATACTTGTGTCCATTTCTTTTACTGTCTATGGTGTTAGCACGGTTAGCATGTAACATTAGCAGTCAACTGAGTGGAGCCTTTAGCCAGTGCAAAACCCAGCCCGGGTAAATTTAGTGGATTTAGCCAAACCGCGGCTGCATATAACCATGATACACAAACACCGTACTGAGGCAGAATGTGATATAAATGTTAGCTGATGAAGTGGAGGCCGAGGAAGAGCGTGCACCACCACTTTCCTCTTATTCGCCTTACCTGGGGAGGAAAGGGCTGAACGTCCCCCCAGACATCTTAATACTAACATTAACTGTCACAGCATGGCTAAGAGTGCTAACATCTGAACCAATCTAGGCATCAGAAAGTGCGAGAAAGAAAGGGTTGTTGTTGGTGGTGCTGCCTCCCGAAGGTAACGTTAGAGCTGGGTGAGCAGGTCAGGGATGGCAAGTGACGGTAAACTCTGAAGCTCTCTGCGGGGTAGCGGAGCTGCCTAAACCCGCTGGCGGCGCCCTGACTGAGAGCCATGCTGCTCTCAGGCTTTACAAGTGGTTTACAGCCTGACTCTTATTTCCTGAATGTTCGTCCTGAACAGCGACTTCAGGAAAAGAGGGTGGTTCACATGAAGGACAGACTGGAGTTCAGGTTTTTTGATTATTTTTCTTTGGCCTCAAAGTTGAATGGTCTTCTTTCTCTGTCTGCTGGTCCGCCATTATATTTAAGAAAAAGAGTCAACTTAGTAATAACAACACAATGCACACCTCTTTTGTAAATACAAGATGAGTAAGCATATACAGATATACAGATGACTAAGAAATGGCATATTGCACCGGTCACAGTGTTTGATTTTATTTTCAGAACATCAGCTACTCTTCCTGGGGTCCACACATAACATATAACATTACAACAGATAAGACGTTTTCAGACAAAACAGCCACATGATATAAAAATAAGAGCAGTATGACTAGCAATATTCTTTCTATCCATAGTCCTCTTCATATGCTCTTACAAATAGTACACTTAATACATAAGCACTGAATATAGAAACGGTACAACACCTTTTTATACATATAAATATTCAAGTAGTTACAAAATATGGTTACAGGCGTAGGGCCCTAAGATGTTGCTTTATGTATTTTTTTAAAGCTCACTTTATTATGCGCTTATCAATCTCAGCCAGAAGTAAGTTCCATGCTACCGTCCCTAGATACAATACTGTACGTTGCAGTGATTGTGTTCGGGATCTAGGAACTGTGGAAAGCGGTGACACTAAGTAATAGTAAATAACAATACATAGTGCCGTGTAAACAAATCTTACTCTTAAACAAAAAGGTCTATCTCTGTAGGGATCTTTTCCATAATGTTGTCAGACACTTAGAATAATAATCTGAGTCTGTCAGCAGCAAAAAAGAAACTTTTAATGGACGCTAACTGATGCTGAACATCTGTCCTGTAGGGT
>NC_045739.1:26366468-26370831 GCF_008692095.1 Etheostoma spectabile | reverse complement strand
CTTGTTTCTGACTAATGCTGAACATCTGTCGTGTAGGGTTACATTACATCTTGTTTCTGACTAATGCTGAACATCTGTTGTGTAGGGTTACATTACAGCTTGTTTCTGACTAATGTTGAACATCTGTCCTATAGGGTTACATTACAGCTTGTTTCTGACTAATGTAAATGTAAATGTGCTGTATTTATATAGCGCTTTTCCAGTCTTAACAACTGCTCAAAGCGCTTTTACATCTACAGGAAACATTCACCATTCACACACATTCATACACTGTGGCCGGGGCTGCCGTACAAGGTGCCACCTGCTCATCAGGTAAACATTCATACACATACACACTCCGATGCACCGGGGGCAACCCGGGGTTCAGTGTCTTGCCAAAGACAACTTCCGACAATGACTGCAGGGGCGGGGATCGAACCACCAACCTCCCGATTGGCAGGCAACCACTCTACCACTGAGCCACAGCCGCCCCTGTGATGCTGAACATCTGTCCTGTAGGGTTACATTACATCTTGTTTCTGACTAATGCTGAACATCTGTCCTGTAGGGTTACATTACAGCTTGTTTAGGTGTACTTACAGCTTGTTTCTACTATGCTGAACATCTGTCTAGGGTTACATTCAGCTGTTTCACTGATGTGAACATCGTCCTGTAGGTTACATTACAGCTTGTTTACGATGATGAACATCTGTCCTTAGGGTTACATACAGCTTGTTCTACTGAGTGAACATCTGTCCGTAGGGTACATTACAGCTTGTTTTACTGATGATGAACATCTGTCCTAGTGGTACATACAGCTTGTTTCTACTGATGTACATCTGTCGTAGGGTTACATTACAGCTTGTTTCCTAGCTGAACATCTGTCCTATGGGTACATTACAGCTTGTTTCTACCTGAGTGAACATCTGTCGTAGGGTTACATTACAGCTTGTTTCTGATATGCTAACATCTGTCCTGTAGGTTACATTACAGCTTGTTTTCTGTATGATGAACATCTGTCCTGTAGGGTACATTACAGCTTGTTTCTGATGCTGTGAACATCTGTCCTGTAGGGTAACATTACAGCTGTTTCTCCTGATGTGAACATCTGTCCTGTAGGGTTACATTACAGCTTGTTTTCTATGCATGAACATCTGTCCTGTTGGGTTACATTACAGCTTGTTTCTACCTGATGCTGAACATCTGTCCTGTAGGGTTACATTACAGATTGTTTCTGACAAATGGTGAACATCTGTCCAAAAGCGTTACATTACAGCTTGTTTCTAACTGATGCTGAACATCTGTCCTGTAGGGTTACATTACAGCTTGTTTCTAATTGATGCTGAACATCTTTCCAGCTTGTAAAAATAAAATAAAGTTCATAACACATATAGCCTAATTCTTGAGCAACAGATCAACAAATCCACAAAAATCTCTATCCCCAAAGGGCAAGCTCAGACACACTTAATGTGGTTTAACGTACCTAAGCAACAACCACTGATTACCAAATTTCTCATGGCCATATCTTGTCATGAACACTTCAGCCTGTCAAAATAAATAAACCAAAATCCAACGATTATAGAAGTTCTCACATTGTTTTCTTCTTTATTGGTGGCTATGGGGAAGACAAAGCGTAACGTGGCACCTAAACAATGATCAACGATTAACAAATGTCTCTCTCATATTGCTCCTCATTACCATAAAAAAAATGTTAAAAAATTGAATCAGAAGTTTGGTGATGATTGATTGTTGTTTAGGTACATTAAATCACATCAGGTTTTTTCACATTATGAATTACAAAGGCCATGAGAACTGTGGGGAGTCCTTCCACAGCTGCTCCGCTGCCCTGCTAAAATGTGAAGCAGAAACGCTTAATGTCAGATAACGTTCCTAATAATTGGACTTTGTGTTACATTTTTTGACAGTTTTCAGTGGTTATGAGGATCAATATGAGAGAGAAATTTGGTAATCATTGATCATTGTTTAGGAACATTAAACCACGTTTTTATTCATTTACATTAGTAAGCTACAGGACGTCTTTCAAAACATGACCTGTGCAAAAAAGAAAAAAAAGAAGTGAAACGTACAATGAAATTGTACCCAGCACTTCTAGAAATGCACTTCTGAATGCGTCTCTGTCCCCAGCACATTTCAAACCAAACTGACGCTCATGCACCAATGCGTGGGCAAACGGGGCCTTGGTTGAAATGACCCTTTAATTGTAGTTTGTATTATCTGACCCAAATGCAATACTTTCTTAGTTTGGATGTCATTATAAGCAAAAGGCAGACAGACTTATCTGTGAGTGTGTGTTCTGGCTCTAGATGTCCCACCCCAGGATGTGACGGCAGTGGGCACATCACTGGCAACTACGCATCACATCGAAGGTAAGTCCTGCACTCTGACTAGGAAATGACAAGCTAGGTATGTTTGCTTTGCAAATCTGTGGTGTGCTGTATTAACAGATGTGTTGATTCTGACTGGAATCATTTCATAAGGAATGAGGAGTGATTGGTACATTTCATCCCATTTCTCCAGTTTGACGATTTGTTTGTGGAAACACTGGAAAAAATAATACTACTAAATATATTTCCTGAAAACAAATCTGATAGCAGGCTGTGGAAATGTAGATAAGCATGACACAGAGCTTGAATTGGGCCAGTACTCACCGGTACGTTTCTGTCCAACTGAGTACCACAAATACTTCTAATCAATGTAGGTACTGTAGATAGGTAGGTGTGTTACTGTAAGTAACTTTAAATAGGTCCCTTTTCTGCTCAAACAAGCCACAAGGAGGCCAACTGTGCAGCTGTGTTAAGTACAATATGTTGGAAGTTGGAAAGCTGGTGGATAAGAGCACAGATTGGCAAACATCATGGCCTGTACAGAGGCTGGCCATTTTTCATTTATGCACATGATTTACTACTTGTATTTCATTATTATAAAATATTCAGTCAAATGAATAATGAGTGCACTTACTCATGCCCACACATACTGCATGCACAGGATTTAATGGCTGTGAGTAGATACACTTTAAAAGACAGTTCCGGCACAAAATTAATTTAGGAGTTAACACATGGGTATCGAGTCGACCGTTCTTTGGGATATGTTTTTATGCTAATTAAATGTGACCAAACCCCAGTTTAGCTTATACGCTAGTTGTCGGGGCACGCAAAAGTAGAAAGAAATTGTAATTTCTATACCACTGCTCAAAATAGCACCGCACTTCCACGCTAGCATAACGAGGGTCCCTATGTGTAAATCTATATATGCAAATCCAAGCATTGAGAAGTAAGTGTACAGATAGTTTATAAAATGATAGTTTATAAAGACTGTACCTTGACCATCATGACCAGTTGAACCACAAACGCCGTGCTTGAGCCATGTCACTCGTTACTGGTTGCACACCATTCGTGGTTCGACTGCTCATGAAAACCCAAGATGACCTCCGGTCTGTATACGTCTTTATAAACTGTAGACTTGCTTAGGATTACATGTAGGGACCCTCATTATGCTATTTTGAGCCTTATTAGTGGTATAGAAATAGTGATTTCTTTTAACTTTCAGGTGCCCCGACGACAGCATTATACGCTAATTAGGGTTTTGCGCAAAAAATGGTCATATTCAATTACTATGAAAACATATCCCAGAGAACGGTTGACTCAGAACTCATGTGTCATTAACCTCAAGGCTCATTTTGTGCCGGAATTGTCTTTTAAGCACTGGCATGACAGGCTGCTCTCTTCTGTTCGTTCATCAGTATGTATTTGGCATAAGTCTTTTCTAGGCCTAGTTCAGACCAAAGATTTGCGACAAGACAAACCCGTTTTAAAACGTTTTGGGCGGTTTCAGCGGTCCAAACCGGCCCTGTCTCAGCTTGACTCAACAGCAGCTGATGGTGTGGCTGCAACTCAGCTGGTCAAATCTCCAGAGGCTGGTTTTAGAACGCAAGAGACGTCTTCAGTTTCAACAGCCAATAGAGAGGTCAGCTGGTCGAGTCAGCTATAAAACTATAAAAATAAAAAGGCTCAAAAATCCAGTTTATTTATATGTTGCAAAACTTGTTAACTTGTGGAAATGGCAGAGTTTTAGACGGAGGCTCAACGACTGCTAGCGCGGTATGTGGTGAAGCGAGCTATAGAGTGGCTGAAGAGAGCGAGCAGCAATGAATCAGAGAAAAGAAACAACGTTTTCTCCGTTTAATCTCTACTGGAAAGGCAGTTGTAGCAAGTATCTCTCTATCACTAGTCTATATCCGTGATTGCTCCGTTGCTGCGGGAAATTTCACCACATGTCCATTTTTTAAATCGGATATCCGTAACCTTCCTCTTACTTTGCGTTGGTGTTCTAACCTCTGGTGGATTTCTGAGGACTATGGTTACCT
>NC_045739.1:26361945-26366458 GCF_008692095.1 Etheostoma spectabile | reverse complement strand
TCTCTGCAGGGTAAATCCAGACAGCTAGCTAGACTATCTGTCACATCAGAGTTTACCGTTGCATGACTAAAACTACTGTTCCACCAAAACAAAAACAAAAAGTTCCTTCCGGAGACTACTTTGCAGCGGCAACGCAGCTCCGTCCGGCACTTAGCACCGCCCGAGACGATTGTGATTGGTTTGAAGAAATGCCTATAAACCAGAGCACGTCCCGCCCATCCAGGAATGCCAGGAAGGTCTGGCAAAGGGAGACTACACTTTCCCTATCCTCATTCATATTTTAAGACGCTACAAATGAAATTGAGCTACAAAATAGCCTGAAAAGTCAGAAGTTAGAACGCAAGTGAGAGAGCCGTTGCTGTGGAGAGTATACGCCGTCTTGTGTCGTCTTATTGGTGTAAACTGGCAGCTCTAAGAACGCTGCAGACCCGAGATGTGCAACTTGCAACTGGTCTCTTTGAGAATCTTTGGTCTGAACTGGGCTTTGCGAGTTGGAGGAACTACACCGCAGTTCTTTTAAAAAAAATAGAAGAGCAAATCTATTTTCAGATGACTTGATATGACCCACCCACTCCATTCAAATGTGGCCTCTATAGTTCTAATGTAGGCACCTTCAACACCTAGAGAAGGAACAAGACACACACACACACACATATACACACACACACACACACGCAGCTCCTCCACTCTTTTAGAGATCAGATACTAAAAGTGACTGGTGTCCTTCCTGTGTGTGTCCTGGCTCTGTAGTTCAGTTCAGGTTCTGGCAATTCTCTTTCCTTCACTCATACTCAGACATCCTGTTCTCAGTCTGGTTTTCTGACGTTCTCTCTCTAACCTATCTTCCAGTCTGTCAGGCTGTCCTCTTGCTGATAAATCACTTCGGACCCTCATGGCTGCCCACACAGCTGAACTAAAGTATGTCTGCTTTCTCCTGTCTCTCACCTCCAACATGTTCACTGAACACTCAGTCTGCAGCTACACCTCTGTCCCTGCTCTCCTTGTAACACTCATATAAAATAGTCAAAGGAAATCATAATTAAGTCCAATATTGAAAAATCAAAACCAAAAACAATGAGCCCTACCTAATTATTTAGTGAGAAAAAGCAGTCTGCTCCTAGTGTAAGCGTGTGGACTGATAGAGCACCTGTGTGTGTCTCAGGTGTCCCACTCCAGGTTGTGATGGATCAGGCCACATCACAGGAAACTACGCTTCACATAGAAGGTGGGTGGTCTTCTGCTGTTCTGCATGCTGCACCATCACTCACTCTGTACAGATGGACACTGTGATTGGTCCTCTCTGTTCCTCTCTGCCAGTCTGTCCGGATGCCCTCGAGCCAAGAAGAGCGGGGTCAAATCCACCCCCACCAAGGACGACAAGGAAGACTCTGAGCTGCTGAGGTGAGCAACAATATCTCCTCCCAACCGAGCTATGCTAGTGTAAGATCAGGGCTAGGAGCAAACGATCTAGGGCTGGGCGATATGGAGAAACGATATTTTTTAGCAAATACCTCGATATCGATACCACAACAATATTGTGTTGTTGACAACTGGTGCTTTCTAAAAATAATTACACAATGAGATTTTTGATAAATAATCATCAGTAATGTGGATATAGTGACTAGCGCTCTTGTAATATCACGGTATAACGATATCCAAAATCTAAGACAATATCCAGTCTCATATCACGATATCGATATAATGTCAATAAATGGCCCAGCTCTAAAATAGTTACTCACTTTTTCAATTAAAACTTACCTTGTTGATTTTTATAATCACCAGATGATGAATTGTAATGTTTCTGTTGCCCCCCCCCCCCTTACCACCAGGACATACCATGTACTTCCTGGAACTTACCTAAATTTAACAGAGAGGTTGTCACGACATTAGTCTATATCCGCAACGTTCCACTTCCAGGATTGCACCGGTGTCACTCGTTTTCTTTGTGTTGGCGTTCTAACCTCCGGTGGATTTCCAGCCCACCGAACTGCAACCCCTCCCCACCCCGACTACTCCTCGATATCCTGTCCATAAATACTAAAAACAGGATTGGAGATAAAGCGCAGCCTTGGCAGAGGCCAACCTTCACTTAAAACTAGTCCAACTTACTGCAGAGAACCCAGACAGTCTGTCCCCAGCCAGAGCTTTCAGCATTTCAATTCAATTCAATTCAATTCAATTCAATTCAATTCAATTCAATTCAATTCAATTCAATTTTGTTTTATTTTTAGTATCAATTCATAAGAAGAGTTATCTTGAGACACTTTACAGATTAGGGTAGGTCTAAACCACACTATAATTTACAAAGACTCAATAGTTCTAGTATTTCCCTCCAGAGTAAGCAACAGGTGCGACAGTGGCGACGATTGTGATTGGTTTGCCGATAAACCAGAGCATGTTTTTCTCCCATTCAGGAAAGCTGGGTGGACTAGCCAGACCTTCCTCTGTAGCGCTGTGGAGGAAGGCCTGGTAATGCGAGACTATCATGACATTTACTGAACACATCCATGCTCCTCAGAGATTAAACACTATGTTTCTACTCTAATACCATCCTCAGGACAAACTGTCATCTAAAAAAAGCAGGTTATCATAAAATATACAGAGCACTTGTTCTGAAGATGAGAAATGTTTTTTTTCAGTTGCAACCCCTCAGGACAACCCTTACATCTGGAGCTCAAAGCATAGCACCATATCACTTTTCAGAGTAGTCACAGTTTTGTGACATTTTGATAGACACACACACTGTGTCACATACATTACACTATTTTAACTATGCATCATTTGTATGGAGTGAAACATCAAGGAAATATAAGAAGGCAAAATTCAGTGAAAAGTAAATGGAAAAGTAATCTGAAAAAAATGAGGGATCGATTTAAGGGTAATAGTCCATTAAAATATTCTGGGACATGTACTGTAGAAGTCATATTTTTCCTTCATCACTGCATTCTTTTATGATTATAACTGTAAAACCGAAATACCAAATTTGGATTGATATGTCCATCTTGTGCTAGCCTCTTGCCAGCTCCATCTCACCTTCTCATGGTGCTTTGTGCCTGTGTCCAGGTGTCCAGTTCCTGGCTGTGACAGTCTGGGCCACATCAGCGGGAAGTACGCCACGCACCGCAGTGCCTATGGCTGTCCGCTGGCAGCCCGCCGGCAGAAGGAAGGTCTTCTTAACGGCACTCCCTTCTCCTGGAAGGCCTTCAAGAATGAGGGCCCAACGTGCCCGACACCGGGCTGCGATGGCTCTGGCCACGCTAACGGCAGCTTCCTGACACACCGCAGGTGTCCTGACTCACAGCACTATACACACAAAGCATACAGTTTAGGCCTACAGTTTAGTTGTCTCTACTGTGTCCACTATTTTCTACCACTATAGACAAAAAAATGTATTTATATGCTGTTAGAATGTAAGAGCTCAATATCTGATCAGCTGCTCCTCTCAGCCTGTCAGGTTGCCCCAGAGCGTCAGCCAACAAGAAGAGAGCCAAATTCCCCGGAGACGAGTATATAACTGCCAAGTTCCGTGCCAGTGATGGTAAGAGACACTCCTTTCACCTCTGCCTAATAGTATGTCCTGGGACGAACATAACATGCACAGACTCAGAGATAGAAGCCCCAGGTGATTTCCACAGTGTAAATGTAGCACTATTCAGGGCCTGGCATGGAAATATGTGGGTGGCTATTTTGTTTGCTAACTGTGTGTCTCTCACTCAGTTCTGGACAACGATGAGGACATCAAGCAGCTCAACCAGGAGATCAACGAGCTGAGCGAGTCCAACTCCGAGATGGAGGCCGACATGATCAACCTGCACACTCAGGTGAGATCAGACACCCAATACGTTTGGAAGTGCTCTACATCCAGAGTATGCCAGGTTGTCCCAGAGGCCAACAGTGCTACTAAAACTAAAAGAAATCCCCTGCATCCCAAAGTACACAGTATATACAGTATATATTTTTTTGGTTGTATTGTCAAGCTCTCTGTGTGCAGAACTGTGTTTTGTGTTTGTCCCTGCTTCAGATCTCTTCAATGGAGAAGAACTTGCAGAGCATGGAGGAGGAGAACCAACATATCGAGGAGAGGAATGAGGCGTTGTTCCTGGAGCTGTCGGGCCTGAGTCAGGCCCTGATCCGCAGCCTGGCCAACATCCGGCTGCCCGCCATGGTCAGTACAAACAAGATCTTTTAAAGGTCCCATTACATGGTGCTTTTGTGATGGTTTTATATAGACCCGGTGGTCCCTTAATACTGTATCTGAAGTTTCTTTATATAGGCCTGGTGGTCCCCTAATACTGTATCTGAAGTGTCTTTATATAGACCTTAGTGGTACCACTAATTCAGCCTTGGTGCAGAATAATTTCAGCCTCTAGAGCCAGTCCCACATTGAGCTTTTCTTTGGACGTGGACAAGGTGGAGGCTGGGGGTGTGGCCTTGACCAACTCTGGGCGGGCAAAACAGAGAAAGGGGAGGTAACCTTCCAGGATTCCAGATTGGCCCATCTGAGTTTTCATTT
>NC_045739.1:26348175-26361935 GCF_008692095.1 Etheostoma spectabile | reverse complement strand
AAAGGCAGAGCAGGATACCCAGGGCTCGGTTTACACCTTACTCCGTTTCTAGCCATTGGGAGACCATAAGCAGTCTGGGAGATTATAAATGTTAAAATACCTCATAAAGTGAAGATTTTATGCCATATGACTTTTAAACACACCAGGAAGAAATAATAGAATTCCCTCCAACTAGGATAATCAATTATCTTAATCTGTTCATTAAAACAATTTTTTTTTATTTTTGAACTTGTGTGTGTTTAGCAGGAGCCACTGTCAGAGCAGAACTTAGACAGCTATGTGGAAACCCTGACCCACATGTTCACCAATAAAGACTGCAACCAGAACCCGGAGAACCGGGCTCTGCTGGAGTCCATCAACCAGGCGGTGAAGGGCATTGAGGTGTGACAGACGGAAGGAACGCAGGGCATCGCCGTGACCACATCAATCTTTCTTTCCAAACCCTTTAGATACTGTATGTAATTAATTCTTCTCGTTTGGAACTTTGTCATCTGTTCTATGCATTAGTTTGCTGTTTGCATGTATCTTTATGATGGTATGAGCGTGAACAGGTTAGGGTGTGGACGTCAAGTGTGCAAGCACACTGGAATTACACGGTTACTGTAAGCAAGGTATCCACGTATCCACAGACAGGTACAACGTGCAGAACAAAGTCAGGATGCAGTATAGAGCCTGAGTTAGTTAGTGAACACACCCCGTCTCCACTCAATAATGTTGATAGTATTCTATATGAACATAGTGATGTTGCACATCCAGGACTAGTTTATAGATTCATTCTTACTATTGCTGTGTTACTGTTTAAGTCCTTTTGCAAATGTTGGTTTAATAACGTATTCATTCATGTCTGCTGTATTATTTTTTATGTCAACCTATTTATGATTCATTATCTATTTATTATTTTTTAAGTTATTTTCAAAATGCTACCTGAGAAGATTTTAAATGGTAACAAAGAGAAGGAAATCATTTCCTCTGCATTGTTGAACAAAGAGGAAATATTTTAAGATATCACTATGAATTGTTTTATATATCTTATTATTTATTGAAAATACTGGGATCTTTTTAAGTGCAAATATTTTGTAACTGAAAGTTTTTTAATAATTTTCTAAAGATTTTTTTTTTTTTGGTGCTTCTGTTTATATGATTTCCCTTTTTATTTTCACAAACTATTTTGAGTACATTGCAATACACCGGGAATATTGAGCTGCACATATTTGGTATTTATTTGGTGATGAAGAAAAAAAGTGATTGTGAATATTTATTTTGTATTGTCTCTGTGTTAATTATGGCTGTGTCTGGATAAGTCTAAGTTGCTTTTAAAATAAAGGTTAACCCACAGTGAAGGAGGACTGGACTCAAACTTTTATACACTATTGCTTTTAGATGGAGGACTGTCAGATACAACTCACTCTTGTACAGGAAAACTGACATTCTGGTGCCATTTGCATTGCTGCGTTGAAATAAAATGTCCCTAAAGGTCAGGGTGATCAAGCCTTCGTTCATATGTAAAGTTTGAATACCAACGCTATAAGAGAAGAAGCAGGAGATGCCATTAAACCCACACCACTACTCAGAGCCTCGTGGTGTAGGACAATCAAAAGGAAATGGTCATGAAAGTGACCACGTCCTCTCACATGACGTTGGTTGACATGCACCTTCGAAGTAGGTGAAGTTGGGGGTCTTGCGTACAATTTTTTTGTCCTGATTAGGTCACGTTTTACCCATTTACTGTGCAGTCTTTCATCTGGCTCTAGTCTAGCCCAGAGTTTTGTGCTCAATCCCTCCAACTTGGTGCCACTGGTCATTGTGTGCTGCATCAGTCATCCAAACTTGGTGACACTGATCATTGTCTGCTTTATCAGTCTTCCAGCAACTTGGTGCTAATCAAAATATTCAGAAGTCTATTGAACCTATTAATGACGCATTCACACACTGCTCTCCCCTACAAGTCTGTGCATTAGATACTTTTAATTTAATTAATAAAAAAAAGATTTTATCAATGTTGGTGATTCTTCCCTGCTATTATACCATAAGACTGTATGTAAAAAGGTCGACAGCTCTCCAAAAGTGAAGCCAAAACATCTGGATGGCCACGTGGTGGCTGGCTGCCCTCCATGTTAGCAGATGGGACATGGGCCATACTAGAAAATAAAAGTACGCCAATATTTCTTTTTTTGGGTCATTTTAGGTAGTTCTGATCACACAGATTTTTGTGTGTGTCAGTAAAGTGTTCATTTTTACTGATTTTAATTCCTTCATCAAAGTAGGCTTTCTTAGAGGAATCTCCCTACAGTGTGCCCATGAAGGCCTGTCTGGGTCGGTCATACTGGAGGTGGTGATCCATTTTTTTGTTCATCAAAAGGCTTCAAAGACCCTATCGCCGTTCATCATCACTTTATTTGCTCATTGTACTTAACAGACAGGAGTTTAAGGTAACTAGTCAAAACACAAACAGTGAAACATTATCATTGAATCATTTTAATGGTTAAAAAAATACTTCTTTGCGCAAAGAGACAACAATAGGTCCTTGTTTACTTAGGAAACAAGGAACAAAACAATGGCCACCACATGATGACAGGTGGAGCAAGATAAGATGAGGTAAATGTTTTTGAGGAAAGAAAACCAAAAAAGGCACAATTTACAATTAACCATGCCCCAAATTCACATAATAATATTAATAATAACAACAACAATAATAATTATATATAAGTACAGCTAAAAAAAAAAATCTGAAAATCTGCAACAACAAAAATACAGACCGATTATATTATACAAATCTTGCCCACCGGGCTCCTCCTGTATGTTCTCTGGAGCTCCCCCAGTCCTGCTGCCGACACTGTACACAGATGAACATACTATCTGACCACCAGACAGGACACACACAGTTTGGAGGGCCCAATGCAATCGTCATGGCAGAAGGCACCGCAGCCTTGGCACATGATCATGGCTTTGAGGCGGCACGAGCACTTGAGCGCCACCTCCTCTGCCGTACTGTCAGTAAAGGCCTGGATGCTGAGGGTGGTCTGGCTGGAGGCCAAGCGGGGGCGCAGCTGAAGCACACTGTCTGCCATGCTCCGGGAGAAACCGCCGTTGTCCAGCACTGACACATTGGCTGTGTAGCTTACTCCTCCAACAGAACCGTGCTTAGGGAGCTTCCCATACAGCTGGAAGGGAAGAGCCGAGGCAGAGGGGGAGGGCGAGCAAGCTGAGTAGGTAGCTTTGCCCTGCTCCTTCTTTGCCATTCTGGCAAAAGTCATCTCCATGTTGAGGAGTCCCTCCATGGCCCCTCCGCTCAGGTAGCCCTCCACACAGCTCGCAGGCTCCTTTTTGGTAACGCTCATGGGTTTAATGGGGGATGATTTGGCAAGAGCCTGGCAAGGGGCCCGCACACCTGCTTCATTCTTTACGGTGGGCGCAGGAGACAGCTGCAGTTGGTGAGAGGGGGGGAGCTGAGACTGTGGGGGCCGCCAGTTGATGTTACTCGTAGGCAAGGCCTCTGTGGAACAGGGGTCTGCATTGGGAGGAGAGGGACCATTAGGCATGGTCCGGTGGGCTGGCTGGGGCCTGTCTGGAGTGACCACCTGTGAGGGCTGAGGACCATGAGAGTCTTTTGGAACTGCACACTCCCCTGTGGTCTGGGGGCTAAGGTCTGACTTACTTCTGGAGGCCAAGGAATTGGAAGAGGATGAGGAGGGCAGCAGAGAAGTGATGACCGGGACAGCGCCGGGAGCCTGCTGACACTGATACTGCAATGCAGCTGGGGCCTCCATCAGACACGAGACGGGGCAGCCTGTTGGAGACTTGTTGTGGATCAGTTCTGGGCTGGGAGACTGGGCTGAGGCCTCAGGCCTGGTGCGAGACCCTGGGGTCCTTGCCACTGGTGGTCTGGGGTGGGGTCCTGGCAATCGGCTGATCTCCAGCCTGTTGGCAGAATGGGGGGGTAGAACCTTCTCCAGGGGCAGGCTGCCCTGCAGTAGCTGAGTGACCAAAGGGTTGTTGGCCTCCACACTAGACACTGGTCTGGCTGAGCTGGCCAGTCTCTTGGAGGCAGCTGCAGCAGTGGGGGGAGTGACAGAGGGCTTTAAACCTCCACAAGACTCCTCTTCAGGAGAGCTCTGTCTGGAGACTCTACAATCATCCCCAGGCTCCATTTTGACCACCACATTGGTATCCCTGAGCCCCTGTGGATGGGCTATGGGGAGAGGCTGGCTGACCTCATGGTGCTGAGGGTGGAGCATGCCGTTGGGGAAGCAAGGCTGAATGACAGTGTGACCCGGGCGGCTGGACACGTGAGCCTGGATGACTGGCTGTTGGTTCTGAATAGGGGGGCTACAGATGACCAGTTGGCCATTTCTCTGGATGCTAAGTTGGGGACACCAGTCGCGGTCAGGCTGCTGCTGCTCATCCTCTTGTGTGTCATTTTCACAGTCTGAAGCTGTTTCCGTAGAGTCGCTATGTGTCCCAGCCTCGTCGTATTTCTCTTCACCAGAGGAGTCCACCTGTTGAAGAGAGGATGCGCCCGTTTTCCGTCTCTCTGCCACTGAGACAGATAAGACCTCCTGGGGTTCCATGTGGTGGGAGCCATGCTGGATTACACCACCTACTCCAGCATCCTTGCCTTGTACCTGCTCCTTGGGCTGACAGGAGCTGGCCAACGTCTGAATAACATCCACACCCTGAGCGCCGAACCTGGGAACCGAATCTGGGATTGAGGTTGGGGCAAGTGAGGGCTTTTCACAACCCTGGTCAGTTATCTGTGAGGGGGCAGGAGCAGACTCCGGCACCACAGGCTTCGGAGAGGGCGAGTTTGCTGCACTGTCTGTAAGCCCATTTGAGGAGCTCTGGACACTAGCTGATGTTGCTTCTACTTCCTCTTCAACCTCTGGCTCACCGGCTGCCTCATCTCGAGGGGGGCTTGGAGTCTGTGGGGGTTCAAAGGACATGGAGGTAGAGGTGGTGGACAGGGAAGGAGAGGGTTGGGGCGTGGGTTCTACATTGAGAAGCTGTAGTTGTGTTCCAGACGAATTAGTGCCTGAAGACGATCCCTGCTCCTCCATCCCTCCACCTCTCCTTCCTCCTCCTCCTCCTCCTCCTCCTCCTCCGGGCTCGATGGGTCCTGGGTGCTCTCGCGCTCGTCGTCCATTGCTGCTATCCGGTAGCCCAGCAGCAGGCCGCAGCCTGACCCCGTCCGGCCCTGCCCCCTCGCCAGTGGCTGCAACAGCAGCAGCGGCCTCGCGTTGGGCCCGGGCTTGCTGGGCACGGGCTTTGATGTCCGCCAGGGTGCGCGCGCCCCCCGTCCCCGACCGCCGCGAGCCCTCGCCGGGGGGCACAATGCGGGGGCAGATCTGGTAGGTGGGGTGGCCTTTGACCCAGGGGGGTTTGATTCTGGACAGTTGAATCTGGGACAGAAACACAGGGACAGGAGTCAAACTTTCCCTGCACAACAACTAATAGACAACAGCTTGTCGCTAAACAAGGATTAGGGTTAGGCAAAGGCAAATTATTTGTGTGCACAAAGTCTTACCCGGATAGGCGGCACCTTGGGCTCCTCGGTTGTCGGCTGCGGCTTCTCCGAACGGACACTGTCAATTGTGGTACGAAAGGACTGACGGTCGTCAAGCCGCGGCCTCTTTTCGGGGAAACTGGAGAAGGCCTGAGTCTCATCGGGCCTTCTCTTCTGCTCCTTGGGCTGAGCACTGGGTACAGGGGTGGTGGTTGGGCTGGCTGAGGGGCTACTCTCACGGCTGCTGGTGGCAGTACCCCCTGTGATGGAGGTGACCACAGAGGCAGTGTCATCCAAGGGATCGGCAACAACTGCGGCACTGGAGGACGCCGAGGAGGATGAAGAAGAGTCCAGGCCTGCGGCAAACGCTCCCTGCCTATCAGAAGGTGAGGAGGGCGAGGAGACAGGTGAGGAGGCAGAGGAAGAAGAGGAGGAGGAGGAGGAGGAAGAGGAAGGTGAGGAGGTGGAAGCCAGTACAGGTGCAGCCTCCTCTGGGAGCAGGCGGGCCGCAGCTTCAGGCTCTTCATTAGCGCTGGTGGAGGCTGGGCTAGGGCTAGGACTGGGACTGGGAGTAGGAGTGGGCGTAGGTGTGGGCGTAGGTGTGGGCGTAGGAGTGGGCGTAGGAGTGGGCGTAGGAGTGGGAGTGGGAGTAGGAGTAGGAGTGGAGGCTGGCAATGTGACTGGCTCTGGAGTGGGAGAGGGCTTTGGCTCAATGGCGGCACTTTCAGCTGGGAGCTCCACGCCACACTCAGACTGCAGCACCACCTCATCTTGAACAATCGTGTTGTCAGACATGGGAGAGCCCATTGAAACTGCTGGGATGTCCAGTGCAGCTCTGGCCTCAGCTGCTTCCGCAGGCTGCATGGCTGGAGGAGTGGCCTTGCAGAGGGTCCGGCGGGCCCTCCTACGCAGGTCAGCCCTTGTGCGTCTCCTCATCCTGCCGTCTCTCCTCCGCCGGCCAACACTGCGTCTCTTGGGGGCACCAGTTGCCACCACAGCCACATCACTGTCAAGCACACTGGCTGCAACTTCACTGGCTTCAGACATGGTAAGCTTTAGGGACTCCTCTTGTGTCAGGCCAGACCTAAAAAATAATAACAAAAAACACACATTGTGGAAACACTGACATTGGTTGGCATATCACAGCGGACTTGACTAGGTCATGGTCAAGTTGTCTAAACTGCATGGACAGCAAAGGAGATGGAAACAAATGGCTTAAAACATGCTGTCAAAATAAATATCTACATCCAGCTTTTTTTAAATAATACTTTGATACTTGATGTCTAAATATTCAGTCAACTAATAAATGTTAATATACTAACTAAGGAACCACCCCAAATATGACAGAAAACAAATATGGCTGTTGTTGTGAACAGTGAATTCCAGACTCCGATGAAATGGGTTGGCTCTTACTTTTGCCCATGGTATTCTTCAAAAAACTTTTCCTTCCACGCCTCTACCTTCTTCTCTTTCTCCATTTCCTGCCGGAAACGCACCTGCATCTCGTGGGTGAACTCACCTAAATGTGCCAAACACATAAAGGTTTAAAAGAGTAGCTCCACAGCTAAACGTTTTGAAGCATATATCCAGTGTAATTTTGGTTTTAACCTGACTTAGCTGCCCTTCCCTCATCAAAATAAGCAGCTAGTGTCAGTAATGTTCCAGGACAGTGCTACCATTAGAACTTATGGTTACTTTTTGTTTCTGCTATCACAAGCTCGTTCCCCCCAGTCTCATCTTATGTGAATATTTAAGACTGGCAAACGCCTCCGTAAAATGTGGCAGCTCGTTAATGATTGACCAATCACTTACCCTCCGCCAGCCTCTCTTTCCAGCTCTGGGAGGCATGGGTGAAGAACTCATTGTTGAGAGCAGAGCTACTCAGTCTGGCCATACCATCTGGTCCAATCTTGAAGAGAGAAGATATAATGCACAAATTGCAGTAAAACAATAATACACATGGAGGAATAGTGGCCAATGCCTGACATTGACCCAAGAAATGACAAAACACAGCGTCTGTGTGCCTGACCAAGGTTCTTTTGTTGATGCCCATCTAGTTGTTGCACTGTCCAACTATTGACGGATTGCAACTCAGCATTCTGTCGCCACTAAAAAGACTCTTGTAATCTGTCAATCACACATCAGAAGGTGGTGACCAATTAGAGCAGTTTTGGGCCTTTTTCTCTTTTAATCAACAGCAATTAATAAATTTTTAGTAGGGCAGTAATAGTAAACTAAATTCATGGTCCAGTATTGAACACGTTTTGGGGTCTTCGTTGGTTGGTTTTGGTCGGTAGAACAGGGAAAATAAAAAGTTGCCAGAATCACTAATGTCAGTAACGCTCCATCACACCAAGAATTGAACCCTGGGTGTGGTGGAATTTATAACTTCATAACCTTTCCAGGCAGAGGATTTGTTCAACTCTGTGCTTCCATAGGTGACGGGAGACATAGCAGCTGTATGATAAGTGGTAAACACTTAACACATTTTGTCGATTCTGAGATATTTGGGCACCCTCAACAATAGAGCGGGGATGGTATGGTTTTTGATACCTTGGGTATTGCAGTGATAGCATACAGTTAATGTTAGGATGATTAAAGACAGTATTGCATTACTTACTTTGGCCTTCACAACACAACGGTTGTTAATGACTTGGTACTGCGTCTCCCTCACCCATCCACACACCATTTGGTTATAGGCCTCCAAATCTTTGTAGGATTTAAGGTCCGCAGCTGTGTATGGGCTCGGCGATAAAACCAGGTAGTTAACTATATCGGGAGTGTATATGCAAGTGAAGGAAGAATCACCGAGTCGTCCAAGGATCCAAGAAGAGGGAGCCAACTCATAGGGATCTTCACCGCCAATAAACTAATTTCCCGAAATATTGCACCTTTTCTTGTGGTCCAAGTCCTTCCCAACATGCCTTTGCATCTTGGACGCTTTTCTGTTGTTTAGACATGGCTACATTCATTTAAAGCATCCAAAGTGCATAATACTCCATTGAACTCTGTTCAGTTGTTTACACAGAGTGCCTCCAATATGGCCATGAATCTGGGCCACCGCCCAGAATGTCACATTGGTGAAAACCCTTTATGGGGTTAGCACTTCATAGGGCTGCACAATATTTTGTTTCATCGTCTACAACGCGATGCGTGCCTGCGCAATAGTAACATCACAAGACTTCTTTGCTGCTTGATAAAAAAAGTTAAAGTCACTGTCCTCCTTTTACATTATTGTTACCGGCCGACCCTTCCCCTTTAAGACAGGTGGCCATGTGGGCAGCGTGTGTATGTGACGTAACGCCACGTCTTCCAATATTGTGCAGCCCTTGCACTTCATTTAAAACTGGGTCAGGTAGGGGGATAGAACATTAATTGTTACTTTGGGCTAAATTGGTGTCCATTGAGCTTGACTAACCTAGCTAAGTTGACTATGCATTCAACGCCAGACAGACAACAAATAGTGTGCTGCCAAAACTCCAGGTGAAACACAGCATATTTCTATTCCCCCTATGCGAGTAGTGCCCATAAATACTATTTTAATGTGTTTGGGTCATAGGGTGTACTGAACCAATGTCGTTTACTGATCCTGTATTCTACTGGGGCGGCTGTGGCTCAGTGGTAGAGCGGTTGCCTGCCAATCAGAAGGTTGGTGGTTCGATCCCTGCCCCTGCAGTCATTGTCGAAGTGTCCTTAGGCAAGACACTGAACCCCGAGTTGCCCCCAGTGCTGCGCATCGGAGTTTGATTGTGTGTGAATGTTTATCTGATGAGCAGGTGGCACCTTGTACAGTGTATGAATGTGTGTGAATGGTGAATGTTTCCTGTAAAAGCGCTTTGAGCAGTTAAAACTGGAAAAGTGCTATATAAATACAGCAAATTTACATTTACTATTTTCCTTTATATTCACAATTTTTAGTGAATTTGACAGCTAAAAAGATGCAATGTAACAACCTGTGCTAATGAGTCCTGTTACTGCAACACATGTCCAGAATGCATCCTCATTACAGACATTAACGCTGGGGATGAACAGGAAGGGCAGAAACACAACGTACCTGTCGGTCCACCTCTGGCAGCAGCTGCAGCAGTTGTTGCTGCGAGTGTGTGGGAAAGGCTGAGAAGGTCCGCACGTTGATGAGGGCTCTGATGTTGGTGTTGACCAGGATGGAGCCTGGGGTTTCAAAGTCCACATCTACCCCTCCCCGACTCCTTCTTATGGGCCCTGCCAAAGCAATAACCAAACATTTAACTCACAGTGATGCTAAAGCTATCTGCAGCACCAAAGATTCCACTAAATCGCACAGTGGACCCAGGCATTTGAGGGTGTCTGCCTGTGACAGGTCTGAGGTCTTATTCTTACAGGATAACTTACTCAGTTGTATTGAACAAAACCCCTTTTATAGTTTAAAATGACGCTTCTCAGTATCCCTGTATTCTTTCTGTGTATATTAATTAGGATAATGATGATCAGCATTTTGAATTCTTGCTTTCATTACTGATAAAAAGAATGTCTCTTACCTTGGGGAACGTGCTCTCCATTCACTTTAAGAGGGGTAAGGACAACACGAGGCATCATGACTGCTTTCTTTCTCTGCCTCCCTGACTGCAGCAATACAAATAGTGGGATGGACAGGTAAACAGTTCTACAGTCAGTATGTTAAGCAGCACGGTTTTCCTGTCCCTCTACAGATCATGTTCAAACACATGGCATGACAAGAGGACATGGCTAATGTCTTAAAATTGTTAGGCGCTACACAACTCTTTTAACCATGGAGTATGGGGCTGACCTGTCTGGAGCGGCTGAGTCTGGTCTGGGTGTGTGGAGCATGTTGGCTCTGCTGTGCGTCTATTCGTCCTTGTTGTCCTGCGGCCCTGCTAAGGCGGGTCTGGGGCTGGCTGCTAGGAGCCGGCACTTCTGTGGAGCACGAGGCACTGGACGAGCTCTCATCCACCGATGCTTCAGGTCAGAGAAAAACATTCACACAGCTGTTAACATTTACAAGATGGGTGAGCAGTGGCCAACCCACCTCATGCTGAAGCAGTGCTCGGTACCTATTTTTTTTTAAGGATTATCATTATTATTTTTCCGAGTCCTTCGTTGCATTTTCGATGGGGTTAGAATGCACAAAAACTCAAAGATGTGCACAGATGTCAGGCCTGGTGAAAATTGCAAAGTTCTGTAGTGATTGGGCTCGGGTGTTGCCAGGGGGCTCCACAGCACCTCCTAACAAGCACCATAATTTGGAAGGAAAAAAAAGTTATAGGTTTATAGTTTTGAGGAACATAGGTCTCGTCTTGAAGTCCATGGAGCTATTTTTAGAAAAAATTCAAAATTAACGAAATCTTGGTTTTTGTGCTTTAATTTTACAAACACTTGTTTGAGGACTTTAGGATGCACCCATGGGCACACTTAATATATATAAACAATTACAAAAATTGGAGCCCACATAAACACATGGGAGCTTTGCGAGACTGTCGGTCAATCTGTCTTAAGATGGCGCGGTTTAGATTTTTATAATTAAATAGCAAATTAGGCTACATGCGGAACCAACTTTGAGTCCCATTTGCACAAGAATTTGCAAGTAGACTCGGTGGACCCCCATGACTAAAAGATAACACGATGTGCAAGTTATAGAGGACCAACTTCCTGTAGGTGCCTGTTGAAACAGTTACTGTTGCATCTTGGCAAAAGTTATTCTGATTTACATGAAACAGAATGTGTGGTCTAATTGTGATATTGAGCCACCCCCTTTACCCTACCCTGTACACAGACCAGACCCCCTTTCATAACTTAAACTGTTTAATAGGGGTGGGAAAACTAATTGATTCTTAGATGCATTGCAATTCTTTCTAGAACGTTTTGATGCTTGACTCTGATAACTTAAATTATGTTTATTATTATGATGATGATGATGATGATGATGATGATGATGATGATGATGATGATGATGATGATGTTTATGGTTTAAGCATGGAATGAATACAAAATAAAAACCTCAGTTGACAAAATTAATGCATGGAAATGCACATTAAAAAAAAATGTTGCATCGAGATGCATCGATACTCTGTGTAGAACCGAATTGTGGGCCTCTGAATCGGAATGTTCCCAGAGATTCCCATCCCTACTGTTTAAGGTAAACTCTTGTGAGATGAATCATTGAACTCAGCAAAGAGTTCTTTTTTAATTGGTGACGGTTTGCCCAGCTCCATATGCTTAAGACACCTCCCCTTTAAAAAATAATGACCCGTTTCTTGTCTACTATTGTGTGAGGTATCATTGAACTCAGCAGATTGTTCCCTTTTCATTGGTGATGAGTTGCAGTATCTGAGAGCGCAAAACGGCAGTGTCCGCCTGCACCCCCGACCTGCAAGGAGGCAAATGCCCGTTCATTGCTGCTTGCAGCTTTAATTATTATTGTTGACAAAATGAACTCTGTCGGCAACATTAAATGTGCAAAGACAAGAGGGTTCTCTGCAGTAAGTCAGACTCGTTTCAGGTGAGGGTTGGCCTCCGCCAGGGATGCGCTTTGTCACCAGTAAGTTAGCCCACCACGGTGAGCTGTTGTACATCACTCTAACAGTCAACACTCGCGGTGACCAGACCGGCGTCTGATGCGTTGTACATTTTAAAGCGTGGTTAATAGTGATATTAGTTTAGTGCGGCATGCCTAATTTATTATTGGTGTGCATGTAAACATACTCCCACTGCCAGCACGTTGCTCACGCTGAGTCAGTTCACGTTTCCTGGCTCAACATTTTTGTGGCTGTACATATTGAGGCTGTACCCTTTCCTAACCATAGTTTTTGCTCTCCTAGCAGTAGCTGAGAGGAACACATCGTGAATATTGTAAATTGTAGCCTACCAACTGCAGTCTGTGAGTTATTCAGCCGTGTGTGTGTTCATAAACATGTGAGTAGACTCGTAGAAATATATAGATATATATTTGGGTGTGTTAAGTTTATATTCATGTTTATATGCTCCAAGATGTTCAATTACATTGGCATAAAGGTCCGCTAGCCGCATGCTCACAAGAGTAGTAATCTGCCCACACTGCTACGGACACCAGCACCTCAGCCAGAGGTGTCGCCCGATTCCGCTAGCCGGGTAAGGGGACATCGGCAACGGTGTGCGCTAAAGCGGAAACGCCGAACAAGGGCAGGAGTTCCAGCTAGGTAGAAAGCTAATGCTAGCCTGTCCAATCAGTGTTCCATGATTATGGCCAAAATGATAATCACAATTATTTTGATCAATATTAAAATCACTATTAATTATTACGATTATTTGTTGATTTTAACCAAAACTAATTTTAATTTCACATAGTCTATTTATGACTGCTTTTCCATCTATAATGTGCTACATTAGTCTTATGCTGAAGTTGTATGTTGTACATACATTCAGCTGCAACATGAAACTTATCTGAAATAAATAGCCTAGGAGATAGACAGATAGAGATATATATATATATATATAAAAAAAAAAGGATTTCTGAGTAAGCTCCTTCACTTGTTTTCAACAATAACTGATTAAAGGAACTAGAAGGGGGGGGGGGGGGGGGGGGGGGGGGGGGGGGGGGGGGAGTGCGATGGGCGTTCTCACAGAGAGACGGCTAGGTCAGCAGAGTTGCACACTTCGTGTAGCTACATATGAAATGTCTGTATCGTCACTGCGCTGCATTTTTATGAACTATGATCTGGCCATGGGCCATCTCTCACCCAGGTCCAGCATGCTCCAGCATGTCTCACACGCTATTACTCTACAAACTGAAGATAGTTGCATTCAGTAACTTCTGTGTTTTTTGTAATCGCAGAGATTTACCAGCGGAAACACTGGTACAAATACAGGTTTGGCTCTCAAGCTTAACAATATATAGCTGTGTTAATAACAATTGCAACTGGGGACGTATGTCAGAAGTGTGGACCGCTGTCTCTCTCCGTGTTGCTGGGAGCAGTGTGTAAGTAAATGGGGGAGGGGCTGTGCGGAGAGTAAGAGGAGAGAGAGTAGAGGAGAGATACTCCGTGGCTCAGTGGTAGAGCGGTTGCCTGCCAATCGGAAGGTTGATGGTTCGATCCCTTGCCCTGCAGTCCCATGTCGAAGTGTCCTTGGGCAAGACACTGAACCCCGAGTTGCCCCCGGTGCTGCGCATCGGAATGTGAATGTGTGTGAGTGTATATCTGATGAGCAGGTGGCACCTTGTACGGCAGCCTCTGCCACAGTGTACGAATGTGTGAGAATGGTGAATGTTTCCTGTATGATGTAAAAA
>NC_045739.1:26347804-26348165 GCF_008692095.1 Etheostoma spectabile | reverse complement strand
TTGAGTAGTCGTTAAGACTAGGAAAGCGCTATATAAATACAGCACATTTACATTTACTAACACAGGTACGGCTTTACAGAAGAAATGGGTCATGTAATGCAAAATTAAACCATATCGAGGATGCGAGGATATTAGACGCACCGGTGCAACCTAATAAAAATGTTAGTCGCACCCAAGAGCCCTGTGAGCTAACAGACATTAACTAGCACTGGTCACTGCTGTTGTCTGAAAACAACACAGACAGGACAAAAAGTTGCGTTTACTGGTAAACTTTGTGACCGGGGTATAACTGACTGCTATCTGAATTTTCCTCCCGTTAATCTGTCCTCTGTGACTGTCTACATCTAGAAACTAAGCTGCG
>NC_045739.1:26336394-26347794 GCF_008692095.1 Etheostoma spectabile | reverse complement strand
AACAACTCTGACTGGCACATGATCAGACAGTGGTTTACGGAGTGGAAGATGGGCCTTGCGAAAAAAGCGTTCTATGAACGGATTGACGCATTTAAGATACCGCACGATTACGCTAATTTGATCGTGGGAAGACAAAATTGTGATCGTGATTAAAATTCAATTAATTGTGCAGCCCTACTTCAACGAAACTTCCAACGCCTGTTCAGAGGCCGCTGTGTTTTTTTTGTGCTGAAACAAGGCTTAACAGTGTACCGGACTCTGCTAACTAGCTACCAGGCCTGCTAGCCTTTCAGCAGATGCAGCGCTGAGGGGTAAGACTTGTGGAAGTGGGCTGTGTTAACATGGACTGGTGCAGGCATGGGGTGCTTTTGTCCAACTACTGCTAACCGCTGGTGGAGTTTGGGACTGTTAAATGCCGACCATTCTACATTCCACGCAAGTTCACAACTGTGCTTATACTTTGTGTTTACATCACTCTAAGCACTATTGCTACCAATGCGTTAGCTGAAATTTACGGAGCCCATAACGTGTGTGCACTAAAAGTATCTGCTTGTTTTGTATGTCGTTTTTATATAATGCCAGTTTGTATATGTTGAAATGACACAGAGTTTAATGCGTGTCATGTTTGTAAACAGTAGGTGTGGCTTGGGAGTAGAATCTTTGAGCAGTGAGGAAAGTGCATTCCGGGATTTGGTGTCTTTCATCCATATGAGCCAAAAACACATTTTCTGGCTTTTCTCTGGCTAGAAGGAACCAATTTTGAAATTTCTTTTCACATTTTTCACAAGTAACCCTATTTAAAGATAAATTCATCTTTCCAATGGTGAAATATCCCTTTAAGTTATACTTAGGGACTTAAAGGGCATGTCCTAGCTTTACTATTACCTTGTCCCTTTAGCAAAATATATATTTATTATAGGTAAGCAATTCTTCTTTTATAGAATTGTGTGTTTAAATTAACCAAATATTAACTGTATCTATCAGATTGATTCGCATCTCACCAAATAAAACAGAATTGTTTTAACATTGAATCAAACTTTGTTTCCTGATAAAATGTATAATTCCTGAACCGTATAGAAGTCTGTATCTACATACGTATCGCATGGTCTTATAAGGAAGCACCGCACAACCATAGTACTCAAAATAGCAAGAGGATGTACAGAAGTGAATTTGTGACACAGCTTATGGCAGCAACACACCGGGGTCAGTGGCCAGAAACCCCTAAAATGTGATCAAGGTCCACTTTGTAATGGAACAACCAGGTGAGTGTTTGAAGGCATGGCTTGTCTCTGGTGTAGTGTTACCATCATTGTCTCCGCTGGCAGCAGCAGTGGTTTCAGTCGAGTCACAGCTTTCCTGCTCCGTGGCCTCAGTGGGGCCAACTGGGGCCACAGTTGTGCCTGCTGCAGGGGTGCTGCTGCTGGAGGCTGGGGGGGCCGTGCTGCTGGCCAGCTCTGTGGATGTCTCAGACTCTGATGTTGTCTTTGTCCACTGGAGGGCGTTCTTCTGCACAGTGTTAAGGAAAAACAGTGTTCTCTGCATTGGTAATGCACATCAAAAAGAATTCCCCTATAAAATGACTTGGCAGCCGTGCGTTGAATTCGCTGCTACATTGAAGTATTCAAAATAATGTGATTGCATCAGACTAGCTTTACCCTTTGGTGCATATCCCTATAAGCAATTACAGCCACCCATCATAATGACTACCTTTGGTGTCCATACTGTCATTGTGAACAAACTCTAATACCAATTGATGAGCTTCTACATCCTCTTCAGTAGTATCATAAACTAGAGCATTGTATCAATAGATCTGTCAGCAGGTGGACTTCAGTAGAAAGGGTGGACCTATAAAGAGATTCCACTAGGCAACCTGTGAATTATCTTGAGTAACTGTAAGAATCTTTTTCAGAGCAATTTTCTACTGACACCTATTATGGCGGTAATGTCAACTCCCACAAATGACTTTTAGCAGCAGACCATTGAGCGTGAAGAGGATGGTGTTTGTGTACCTTGAGAGTGAACAGGCTCATCCGTCCAGGCAGCTTGAAGAAGATGCTGTTCTTGACTCTGTCTCCCCTCACCTGGGAGTGCAGCATGGTGACCAGGCAGGCCAAAGGGGCTGTACCACTGCGCACACAAGTACATTCAGTTACAACTCATGTGACAGGACATCTTGGACGCCAATTCAAATTCAGATCTAAAGATCTGTTGCTCACACCTATTGGTCAAAAAGCTTGGTATAACGTTTGCTGCACACCCTGAGATGACATAAACATGTCAGGTGTCCAGCAATTTGGCCACACAGTTTATATGTTTATATTTATGTAATATTTTCATTTTAAGGTTTTATCATAGCCCTATAAGAATGAATGAATGAAGAATCTTTTGTTACTTTGGAAAAAAAATGACAACAATTTCTAGGAATCATGTTGGAACCCTTGTTCAGAGGCAGCAGACCCTGTTGAATGTCCACTCACTTTGCAAAACAAGTCTGGCAGTTCTGTTAATACTTGTATTCACTTTGACACAATTCAGTCAGATTCATGCTTATATGATCATTGGGCCTGCATAACCTTTGTTTACAAATAGCCATGGGACTGGTTAATTCGTAGTAAGTAAGGACATTAGTTTATGGAGTATTTATAATGCGGCCAGCTTTGCTCTTTTGATCGCAGTGGATTTTCTTTGGTTCTTTAATCTTTGCCCTGATCCACAGGAAAGCATACAGCACACAGCTATATTTACTACCTGTATTATCAGAAAGAGACATGTCATCAAATAGCTGAAACTAAACAATTGCTGTGACAAAATAATTGAGTTTATCCTTCAGGTGAAATGGTGACTGTGATGTTTTCCAAAGTTACAGTATTGGCCACATTGTGTTTGCCTTTTTCACGAAAACACAATGCACCATAATCAAGCATAGGCCTTAAGGCTGTTTTATGCTTCTGCGTCAATAAGATGGCTAACCCTGCAGACCCCTCTGCGTTGCCGCAAGCCCCTCTCTGAGCCCTCTGCCGTAGCTCGACGTGCATCTCCAAAAATGTGTAACTTTGAGTCGAGGCGATGCAGAAAGCAAGGACTGCGATTGGTCAACTCGTCCTGTGTGTTGATAGTCAATCTTTCAAGCAGCCTTCTGTGTGGAGTAGAAACATGCTACTTCACTGACATGAGCTTAGCAGACATATTTTGGTTACAATGATGGAGTTACCCGTTTGTAAAGTGTCTATATGTCAGTACTTTTTGAAATTAGAACTTGGCCAGCAAGCAGTACTTCTTGGGCAGTTGTATTAAAGTCTGCTTGCTAACATAAACTGGCTGGTAGACACCGCGCAAATAAGATAGATAGTATTTTAGCACGACAGTCACAACAGGGTTTGCCATTCTGAGTACTGTTTCGGTAGTGAACGACACAGTCGACACCCCCTAACGTTATGGCGATGAAATGCACCGCAATGTAAGGCAACCCGAATGTTTCCTCTATGTTGATGGCTGCGCGCCACAGTAAAATCTCTGCCGCCATGGTATAAGGCAGATGCACACCAGGGTTTCCGCTAGGTACAACGCTGTTCCTTCAGCCGTTTATGAAAAGTCATAAAGTTGTAATTACACGACTCTGCAGAGCTTTCTGCTCTTCAACTTAACCGAATTGTCATCCGCTCTCTCTCCCCGAGCAACTGGAACAGGATGTCATAACTTGCAAAGTCATGGCAACCAAGTAAACAACAGGGCAAGTACTACTTGTCACTCAATCTTAGGCAAAGTGACAAACAGCAATGAAAGCCGCAACATGAAATCCGTACTGACGCAGCTACAGTTCATTGGAAATAACATGGTGGACACTGAATTTGATGAATTTACGGTTTATCAGACCCCAGATGAGACCAAAAGCTAACGTTAGTGATTGCTGGGGTCCCTCTGCCTCCCCGCTGCAGGAACCCTGTATTCCTCAAACATGCTGTATTAATGTTAGCTACTGTTTGAAAACCGGTTTCCCTGTTAGTGGGGGTGCATACTGCTTATAACCAACATGAAAAATCTAGCTAGTAATTTTAAGTCAGCGTTTGGTTGTTGTTGTTGAACTGTCTAAAATGAGTGGTGACGTTAAATCACCTATTTTAGGCAACCTCCCTATGGTACCCTCTATTTGCAGAAGCATAAAACTGCCTTCAGAGTAAGTTTTTGGTTACAGGAGAAAAATCTTAAGTGTATGCAATAAAGGTCTCGGTCCTCCAACCCACCTCCTGTTCAGGCCAGCAGCAGGCAAAGTGGTCCATGTGGAAGGAAATCAAAAAACATCATTAGAACCACACTGATGGACATGTTCAGGTTATGTGTGCGCTGTGTGATTAGTTCACTGACTGGTAAAAAATACTAGACAAATACAAAAGACGATAAAAAAAGATAAAGCCATATTCAATGCAATGACATCCTGGATTGAATGAGAGAAAAAAGCCCTATGACTGAAGTCCACAGTGTCACTGTGCTTTGTTGTTTTTACCCTAGTTGCCCTACACTAATAAAAAGGTACAGCTCTGCCACATAACAAAACTAATCAGTTATTGCAATCCCGTTCAAGACAGCAGCTTGTATCATTACAGTCTTTACCATTTTAACAGTAGCAGCTGAAACTTCTACAAAGTGTGTGTGTATGTGTAATTGTGTGTGTGACTGACCGCATTTCCTTCAGCCCCTTGGTCTGGATAACATGGAGGATTTGTTTGGGAGTCATTGGTGCATCAGAGAAGTTTTCCAAAACCTGAAAAACAACCACATTGTTTTTACCACACAGAAACAGTAAAAACCCTGACACGATTTCTTTCTAGACTAGCGGGACGGTGCCACATTCTTAGTGAATGCAGAGCTTCATCTTGCCTGTTTTTGTGTCAGTTAAACGTATGCGGCGCTATCACACGCTAAAAAGGGCAGATCTGCTTTTGGGAACACAGGACCACCTGAGAAGAAGGCATTGGAAACTGTTTGGAAAACCGCAGCGCTTTCAAAGAATACCTGCAGGGGATTGGATAACCCATCTGCCTTTGACATGCGCCTTTGTTGTTTGTCTCGCTTAAAATATTTTCAGAAACAAATGTCTGTTTAGTAAAATATGAGATTGTATTCTGAAAAGGCCGCCATAAAAGTCTGACTTTGAATTTCCGGAGAAACCAGACCCGTGTGATGCGTCCAATCAGCTGCTGTCAGGAGTCGGCGTTGCTTCGGTGTGTCAGTTAAACTGCCTTTTCTGCCAACGGCCAGCCTTCGGGTTAGTGTGTCAGGGACGTTAGTCTTGGTCAAAAATGTGCACTGGAACACAACATAGAGACAACAGCAGATGGCCAACTACCGCGTAAGTTCTGCGCATGAGTGCAAGAAAATAGCAGGCGGCAGTAAACTATTTGTCTTCAGAAAGGGAAACCGGATACAAATGTTGCAAGGATAGCTACACCAAACAGCTTTTGTCCAAATCTAAAGCGACAGAACCGAACGGAGCCTGCGGTCCCTCTGCTTCATTACCGAAAAGGAAGACAGCAGACGCCAGGAGCTGGCTAGCCAGACTGTCCAGTGAATTCTCACTACAGTAGGAGTGGTGGGAGCAAACCTGAATGGCCTGCTGCTGGCGAGTTAGCTTGCTAATTTCTCCAACCAAACATGCCTTCACCCAACACTGGTTACAGAAAATTAGCAAAACCAAATTGTCACTCATCTGGCAATAACAATGTGTTCTCTTAAAATGTGACAAAACTTGGCAATCTTAAGTCTTTCCCTTCTGTCTGTCGTCCTGGCTGACGACCCTCCCCATTTTCTGAACGCTCACAGGTGCACTTTTGAATCTTGCGTTGATTTTGCCTAAACAAGTGGCTCTGGAAACTGGAGGTTAGTCTGCGTCAAAAGTCAAAGTGTGGGGTCTGGGTGTCGTCCCCCAGGGTTATTTTGACACTAATATCCTGGATTATGATACACTTTTATGCACCAATTTATGGTGGGAATACCTTTATGTATCCAATGAGAAGGAAAACACAGATGACACTCAAAATACAATGGAATATAAAGCAGTATGGGGGCTTTCACATTAGGGACCTAAGGCTGGATCACAAAAGTTGACCCAAAGCCACAAGGACAAAATTAAATGGGCTACTTATATTTGTCTTAAAAGCGTGGCGAAGGGAGGAGGCTGGCGTTAATGTAGGCAAAGCATTTGGGCCAAGTCACTACGCACTGTGCTCAGTGACAAGAAGGTCGATGAAAGATGAGAAAAGTCTGCGGTCACATAAATCAACTCCGTATTTGTAAATACAAATATCTGAAGAGAATGTTCTGTCACTGTCTGGTATATGGAAATCCTGGAGATTTCTTAGTGGGTATACTGTGTCGTTATCACGTAGATGTACACCACTGGCTACAGTGTAGGGACCTGTACCTACATCTAACTAAAGGTATAGTTTGTTTTGTGGCATTTGTATGCATTCATTGTGATGTTGTTGTTGTTATTATTATTATCATTATTATAGGACAGCTTAGATTTGGGGAATGACACGCAGCAAAGGACCGCAGGTCAGAACCGAACTCGCAACCTCTGTGGCAAGGACCAAGTCTTTGCATGTGGGCGCGTGCCCCACCAGGTGAGCTATTCAAGGGCCCACTAAGACACAGTTTTAACACAGGACCATAACTTGACCTTTAGGGTTAGGGTATGGTTGGGTTCAGGTAGGGGGTAACAGATATCAACGGGAATACAACACTGGTACATACCACTGTAGTGAGCAACATAAGCCGCCAAAGGGATCGGCATATGCCGTTGTCCTTTACCAAAGTGGCATGCCATCAGCCCCTTTTCAATCTTACTGCAAATCAGACCCAATCAGCTAATAAACCTATTGCCCTCACACAGAGGATCCACATTAAACTAAGTGGGAAATCGCACCTGACCGGACAATCAGACATGTACCAAGACATTAAGCCAAATGCTTAATGATAGCTGTCCTGTGTGCTTTTGCAGATTACACACAATACATCCAAGAAGCTCACCTGAAAAAATAATAATTCCACCAGCTTGCTAACGTTAGGGTTTTACAAATTGGCCGTTGAACTGTTTCCTGAATATTCTATTGTTTCTCGTCAAACTTCCGACAGAGCTTGTTTGATTTAACTTAAATATGTTCACGCAACTTATTTTATTTTCCTGCAGCGTGCCGTGCCAATCTGCATTTACAATACAGCTGAGTTAACTAGCTATGGGTTTACATTAGCCGTTAGCTCTGCTAACGGTTGCGTGTATTATGGTCAGCATAATGATAGAATGGAGACTAGAACACCAAGATCGCCGTTACATTAGCGTGATGAGTTTCAAAAATTCGCGTTTTACGGGTTAGTTTGTTAACATAAAGTGCAAAGCTAAACCTTTAGTTTCTCAGGTGCTAATTAGCGTAGGGCTAGCTAGCTTGCTGCCTAGCAAACAAAGAGCTCAAAACAGAAGAGGTGGATGTTAGCGTGCTAGCCAGCGCTAGCATATTGCGTTGCGTAGCGCTTTATGTCAGCAGGCAGAAAGACATGCCGCACATTTAAAATGCACCCCCAGTTACATTTAACGTTATTCCAAACATTAAGTGCCTTCTGGCTGGGCTAGCACTGCTAATAGCTAACCTAGCTGATATTACATTAGAATACAGGCAGTGTTCGTGAACACAACAACACATCTGGATCCACACTTCACATTAGCTAGTTCATAGCGTTACATTATGTACATGCAGCTAATTAATAGCTCAGATTAGACTGTTTACCATGCGAGCTGCCTCAGCCCAGGTCCGCTCCTTCTTTCTCTTTTGTTTGTCCTTCATTTCCTCTGCGCTGGTGTCTGCGGCTAGCCTGCCGTGCGTCTACAAAGCAACCTCAATACGATGGCGGTTTAGCTGCTTAGCAAAATGGCTAACTACGTTCTAGGTTGACTGTGTAGACCCAGAATAAGACGTTCCTTTAAACTCGTGATGGTGTAGTGGTGTCTGCTAGTCTTTGATAATTCTCGCTACTGGGTCCAGTGCCTTGTCTAAACTAGCTCAACACACATCGTCTCTCTGTAGCACAGAAGCAGTGTGAGTGCAGGGCTGGCTATTGGTGCTGCTGCAGGACGAGCCTCTTTGGAATGCAACAACCAGGTCAAAGGTCAAACCCTCCGCAGGAATGCAACAAAAAAGTCCAGCCCTCTCTATGCAAATAGTGCATTTAAACAGATGCTGCATGTAAATAACCATATGCTAATATCAGTTCACATTAAGCCTTCCATCCTGGAATTTGCTTTATTAACCATTATATAGCCTAACAATAGAGTATATCTAATGGAACACCAAAATGCTGTATAATCCATTACAATGTAGAAGAACTGATACAGAGCATAAGTTGACTGACCACAAGATCTATTTGTACTGTATTTTTACTACTGGATGATAATACAGCAAAATTAAAAGGCAAATAAACACACCTACAGTTGGAGCCACAATATTTAGAATACTTTATTATAGCCATTATTTGGCCTTAAATTGTGTAACAAACACCCAGTCCTTTTTTGTCAAGTAGAAGAAAGATAAAGATTTCCAGAAAGGATGGTGCCCGAGTGTTTCAGCAAGGCAGCGCATTTACACAGTGCTCTGGCTGAAGGATGCCCCTACTGCCATACCCACCGCTGCATGGAGGTTGAAATGTCCCTTTAAGAATGTGAAACATTAACAAAATAACAGTCTATTACTGTAGTTCTGACCAATGCCAATAACTTGGTATTGATAATGTTATGTAGCTTTAATGCTTAATATGTAATCCAAACTAAGAATGGGTGATATGATAAGATGAATGTGATGACTGAGAGATGACGAAGAAATCTTAGACCCTACTTTTGGAACTGAGCTAACGTTATTCGTTGATGAAGGTTCTAAGATCCTTAAACAAAGGAAATCCATCAACACATGGGCCGGCTGTGGTAGAACGGTTGCCTGCCAATTGGAAGGTTGGTGGTTCCCTCAATCCCATGTCAAAGTGTCCTTGGGCAAGACACTGAACCCTGAGTTGGCCCCGATGCTGGCACCTTGTACGACAGCGTTGGCCACAGTGTATGAATGTGTGTGAATGGTGAATGGTTCCTGTGCTATGTAAAAGCGCTTTGAGTAGTTGTTGAGACTAGAAAAGCGCTATATAAGAACGTTACATTTACATTTACATGGTATGAAGTCAGTTCCCATTTAGTAGCTATACACCATTAGTCAATTAGTTAGTTATTAATTGGTAGTAGATTGACAAAGAATCATTCTGCAACAAGTTTGCCATTGAGAAATGGTGATGGGTATTTTTTATGGGTAATATATTTTCTCACAATTTTTGGACCAAATGATTAATTGAGTAATCAACAAAATGATGAATTTAATGGATAATGAAAGTAATTCTTGGTTAAGGTAAAGGGTACTTTATTGTCACATACACATACATGCTGCGAAATTCATTCTCTGCATTCAACCCATCCTTCAAGGGAGCAGTGGGCAGCCAATCACAGCTCCCAGGGACCAACTTGAGATCTGAGCCAGTGCCTTGATCAAGGGCACATGTAGTATAGGTTTTTTTGCACCCGGAGGAAACCCACGCAAACATGGGGAAAACTTAAAACACCACGCAGAAAGTCCCAGATTGGATTGGAACCCAGAACCTTCTTGCTGCGAGGCCACAATGCTAATGACCCGTGGGCCACCATGCTGCTAGTTTAAGCCCATATAAAGCGCACGCAGCTACTACAGGGAAAACCATTATGGTTACAACCTGTACTGCAATAGCATACTCATTCAGTATAGACATTTATATACAATGAACAAAATTATAAACGCAACACTTTTTTTGACATGAGCTGAACTCAAAGAACTAAGACTCTTTCTATGTAAACAAAAGGCTTGATTCTCTCAAATATGGTTCACAAATCTGTCGAAATCTGTGTTAGTGAGCACTTCTCTTTAGCCATTCACCTCACAGGTGTGGCATATTAAGATGCTTATTAGACAGCGTGATTATTGCACACGTGTGCCTTAGCAGGCCATGATAAAAGGCCACTCTAAAATGTGCAATTTACTGTATTGAAGGGGTCTGGGAGGGGTCCGAAAATCTGTCAGTAGCTGGTGTTATGGTTAGGGTTAGGGTTAGGGCTAGGGTTCAACCATCTCTCTCTCTCTCTCTCTCTCTCTCTCTCTCTCTCTTTTGCTCTCACACACACATTTAATGGCGTCTGGCACTTTGAAAAGGTGTTCTCTTCACGGATTAACCTTAACCCTAACTTTTCCCTGAGGTGAGAAGTGCTCACTAACAAAGATTTAGACAGTTTTGTGATCCATATTTGAGAGAAATAAGCCTTTTGTGTACATAGAAAAAGTCTTAGAATTTTGAGTTCAGCTCATGAAAAATTAGGCCAAAAACAAAAGTGTTTATTAATTAATACAGTATACAATTAAAAAGGAGGAAAACATGGGTTGTCAGTCGAAAAAGCAGTTTGCCTACAGAACAGTCGGGTTGAAAATAAAGCAGAAATAAAACGGGTAAAACACAAAATTAGATTTTTTACAATTTTTGAGGATAAGTCTACAAGCATGTGCATAATTATACATTTACATTTACATTTTTTTGTAATATTACCTTCATTCAAATATAAGTTTGACAATGTTAAAAAAAAGTTCAGTAAATTATGTATACTATCTCTAACCCATCTAGACCTTAATGTGTCCTATGGCAGGATAAGTCTGGGTATGGTAAATGGGGAACATTGACACTTGTGATATAAACCCCCTATACTTTGTCTAGTTACAACCATTTTTTATATAAATATTTCATAGTAGCAAGATTATCCAATCTTGCTTCAGCAATGGAATATTGCCAATGGAATATGAAATATATAAGTTTTGAGAGACTTAATCCATCATACCCAATGTTTTGTTTTTTGCAAACCACTTTGTAATTGTTGATTTCGATCAATCATGTATACAGTAAATCAAATAAAGTTAATGATTGTTGTAAAATCATATATATGCATTAAAAATAATCATTTTTATGGTTGTTGTCTCTTTTTTTACACATCAGGCGTAAATCATTTGAATATTTGGAAATAAGTCAGTTTTTAAATGTTCATTACAGAAAATACAGTTTGTGCCAATATGGATTTTTATAAATGTTGTTTAAAATGTAAACATTCGAAATTCATGTTGTGCAATATTAGGTACAGAGGTATGTTAGCTCTACAAAATGAGACTTGATTACTATTGTGAGAAGAAGTGCAAATACTGCTTAAAAGGAACCCTGTATTAACAATTAATAATGGACGTGTCAATATCAAATTATTGGTACAAGTGTGTGTGTGTGTGTGTGTGTGTGTGTGTGTGTGTGTGT